>NC_051155.1:13085613-13134539 GCF_013339745.2 Dermacentor silvarum | reverse complement strand
CCCGCTGAAACCGGGCGTTGGCCCCGGCGAACGCATTCACGCCATTGCCACGTTGAAGCTGCTCTGCCCGCAACGCCTCCCCTCGGCTCGCCGTTGTCGCATGCATTCGATATCTCGAGTTAGCTCGGCGGCGTGGTGAGCAGCATCTGCCCGCCATTGGCGCTTGCGTTCCGCTTCGCGATTTCAACGTGGGCGTTTCGTCGCAGCCGAAGCCAAAGTGGCGCTCGATAAACTCCCACCGAAAGCGGGCGTTGGCCCCGGCGAAATGCATTCCCGCCATTCCACGTTGACCGTGCTCTTGCCCGCAACGCCTCCCCCTCGGTTCGCTGTTGTCGCATGCATTCGATATCTGAGTTAGCTTGGAATCGTGATTTAGCAGCATCTGCCCACCATTGGCGCTTGCGTTCCGCTTCGCGATTTCAACGTGGACGTTTCGTCGCAGTCGAAGCCAAAAGTGCCGCTCGAGAAACTCCCACCGAAAGCGGGCGTTTGGCCCCGGCGAACGCATTCCCGCCATTGTCCACGTTGACGCTGCTCTGCCCGCAACGCCTCCTCTTCGGCTCGCCGTTGTCGCATGCATTCGATATCTCGAGTTAGCTTCGGAAGTCGTGATTAGCAGCATCTGCCCACCATTGGCGCTTGCGTTCCGCTTCGCTGATTTCAACGTGGACGTTTCGTCGCAGTCCGAAGCCAAAGTGCCGCTCGAGAAACTCCCAGCCGAAAGCGGGCGTTGGCCCCGGCGAACGCATTCCCGCCATTGCCACGTTGACGCTGCTCTGCCCGCAACGCCTCCTCTCGGCTCGCCGTTGTCGCATGCATTCGATATCTTGAGTTAGCTTGGAATCGTGATTAGCAGCATCTGCCCACCATTGGCGCTTGCGTTCCGCTTCGCGATTTCAACGTGGACGTTTCGTCGCAGTCCGAAGCCAAAGTGCCGCTCGAGAAACTCCCACCGAAAGCGGGCGTTGGCCCCGGCGAAGCGCATTCCCGCCATTGCCACGTTGACGCTGCTCTGCCCGCAACGCCTCCCCCTCGGCTCGCCGTTGTCGCATGCATTCGATATCTCGAGTTAGCTCGGCGGCGTGGTAGCAGCATCTGCCCGCCATTGGCGCTTGGCGTGCCGCTTCGCGATTTCAACGTGGACGTTTCGTCGCAGTCGAAGCCAAAGTGCCGCTCGAGAAACTCCCACCGAAAGCGGGCGTTGGCCCCGGCGAACGCATTCCCGCCATTGCCACGTTGACGCTGCTCTGCCCGCAACGCCTCCTCTTCGGCTCGCCGTTGTCGCATGCATTCGATATCTTGAGTTAGCTTGGAATCGTGATTAGCAGCCTCTGCCCGCCATTGGCGCTTGCGTTCCGCTTCGCGATTTCAACGGTGGACGTTTCGTCGCAGTCCGAAGCCAAAGTGCCGCTCGAGAAACCTCCACCGAAAGCGGGCGTTGGCCCCGGCGAACGCATTCCCGCCATTGCCACGTTGACGCTGCTCTGCCCGCAACGCCTCCTCTTCGGCTCGCCGTTGTCGCATGCGTTCGATATCGAGTTAGCTAGTGCGTCGGGTTAGCAGCATCCGCCTCCATTGGCGCTTGCGTTCCACTTCGCGATTGTAAAAGTGGACGTTTCGTCGCAGCCGAAGCCAAAGTGCCGCTCGAGAAACTCCCTCCGAAAGCGGGCGTTGGCCCCGGCGAACGCGTTCCCGCATTGCCACGTTGACGCTGCTCGGCCCGCACGCTCCCCTCGGCTCGCCGTGGTCGCATGCATTCGATTATCTCGAGTTACTCAGGCGTCGTGGTTAGCAGCATCGCCCGCCATTGGCGCTTGCGTTCCAGTTCGCGATTTCAACGTGGACGTTTCTTCGCAGCCGAAGCCAAGTGCCGCTCGAGAAACGCCCGCAGAAAGCGGGCCGTTGGCCCCGGCGAACGCAGTCCCGCCATTGCCACGTTGACGCTGCTCTGCCCGCAACGCCTCCCCCTCGGCTCGCCGTTGTCGCATGCATTCGATATCTCGAGTTAGCTCGGCGTCGTGGTGAGCAGCATCTGCCCGCCATTGGCGCTTGCCGTTCCGCTTCGCGATTTCAACGTGGGCGTTTCGTCGCAGCCGAAGCAAAGTGCCGCTCGAGAAACTCCCACCGAAAGCGGGCGTTGGTCCCGGCGAACGCATTCCCGCCATTGCCACGTTGACGCTGCTCTGCCCGCAACGCCTCCTCTTCGGCTCGCCGTTGTCGCATGCATTCGATATCTTGAGTTAGCTTGGAATCGTGATTAGCAGCATCTGCCCACCATTGGCGCTGCGTCCGCTTCGCGATTTCAACGTGGACGTTTCGTCGCAGTCGAAGCCAAAGTGCCGCTCGAGAAACTCCCGCCGAAAGCGGGCGTTGGCCCCGGCGAACGCATTCCCGCCATTGCCCACGTTGACGCTGCTCTGCCCGCAACGCCTCCTCTTCGGCTCGCCGTTGTCGCATGCATTTGATATCTTTAGTTAGCTTGGAATCGTGATTAGCAGCATCTGCCCACCATTGGCGCTTGCGTTCCGCTTCGCGATTTCAACGTGGACGTTTCGTCGCAGTCGAAGCCAAAGTGCCGCTCGAGAAACTCCCACCGAAAGCGGGCGTTGGCCCCGGCGAACGCATTCCCGCCATTGCCACGTTGACGCTGCTCTGCCCGCAACGCCTCCTCTTCGGCTCGCCGTTGTCGCATGCATTCGATATCTTGAGTTAGCTTGGAATCGTGATTAGCAGCATCTGCCCGCCATTGGCGTTTGCGTTCCGCTTCACGATTTCAACGTGGACGTTTTGTCGCAGCCGAAGTCAAAGTGCCGCTCGAGAAACTGCCACCGAAAGCGGGCGTTGGCCCCGGCGAACGCATTCCCGCCATTACCACGTTGACGCTGCTCTGCCCGCAACGCCTCCTCTTCGGCTCGCCGTTGTCGCATGCATTCGATATCTTGAGTTAGCTCGGAATCGTGATTAGCAGTATCTGCCCGCCATTGGCGCTTGCGTTCCACTTCGCGATTTCAACGTGCACGTTTCGTCGCAGTCGAAGCCAAAGTGCCGCTCGAGAAACTCCCGCCGAAAGAGGGCGTTGGCCCCGGCGAACGCAATCCCGCCATTGCCACGTTGACGCTGCTCTGCCCGCAACGCCTCCTCTTCGGCTCGCCGTTGTCGCATGCATTCGATATCTTGAGTTAGCTTGGAATCGTGATTAGCAGCATCTGCCCACCATTGGCGCTTGCGTTCCGCTTCGCGATTTCAACGTGGACGTTGCGTCGCAGTCGAAGCGAAAGTGCCGCTCAAGAAACTCCCACCGAAATCGGGCGTTGGCCCCGGCGAGCGCATTCCCGCCATTCCCACGTTGACGCTGCTCTGCCCGCAACGCCTCCCCCTCGGCTCGCCGTTGTCGCATGCATTCGATATCTCGAGTTAGCTCGGCGGCGTGGTGAGCAGCATCTGCCCGCCATTGGCGCTTGCGTGCCGCTTCGCGATTTCAACGTGGACGTTTCGTCGCAGTCGAAGCCAAAGTGCCGCTCGAGAAACTCCCACCGAAAGCGGGCGTTGGCACCGGCGAACGCATTCCCGCCATTGCCACGTTGACGCTGCTCTGCCCGCAACGCCTCCTCTTCGGCTCGCCGTTGTCGCATGCATTCGATATCTTGAGTTAGCTTGGAATCGTGATTAGCAGCCTCTGCCCGCCATTGGCGCTTGCGTTCCGCTTCGCGATTTCAACGTGGACGTTTCGTCGCAGTCGAAGCCAAAGTGCCGCTCGAGAAACTCCCACCGAAAGCGGGCGTTGGCCCCGGCGAACGCATTCCCGCCATTGCCACGTTGACGCTGCTCTGCCTGCAACGCCTCCTCTTCGGCTCGCAGTTGTCGCATGCATTCGATATCTTGAGTTAGCTTGGAATCGTGATTAGCAGCATCTGCCCACCATTGGCTCTTGCGTTCCGCTTCGCGATTTCAACGTGGACGTTTCGTCGCAGTCGAAGCCAAAGTGCCGCTCGAGAAACTCCCACCGAAAGCGGGCGTTGGCCCCGGCGAACGCATTCCCGCCATTGCCACGTTGACGCTGCTCTGCCCGCAACGCCTCCCCCTCGACTCGCCGTTGTCGCATGCATTCGATATCTCGAGTTAGCTCGGTGGCGTGGTGAGCAGCCTCTGCCCGCCATTGGCGCTTGCGTTCCGCTTCGCGATTTCAACGTGGGCGTTTCATCGCAGCCGAAGCCAAAGTGGCGCTCGAGAAACACCCGCTGAAACCGGGCGTTGGCCCCGGCGAACGCATTCCCGCAATTGCCACGTTGACGCTGCTCTGCCCGCAACGCGTCCCCCTCGGTTCGCCGTTGTCGCATGCCTTCGATATCTCGAGTTAGCTCGGCGTCGTGGTGAGCATCATCTGCCCGCCATTGGCGCTTGCCTGCCGCTTCGCGATTTCAACGTGGGCGTTTCGTCGCAGCCGAAGCAAAAGTGCCGCTCGAGAAACTCCCACCGAAAGCGGGCGTTGGTCCCGGCGAACGCATTCCCGCCATTTCCACGTTGACGCTGCTCGGCCCGCAACGCCACCATCATCGGCTCGCCGTTGTCGCATGCGTTCGATATCTCGAGTTACCTCGGGGTCGTGGTTAGCAGCATTCGCCCTCCATTGGCACTTGCGTTCCACTTCGCGATTTCATAGTGGACGTTTCCTTGCAGCCGAAGCCAAAGTGCCAGCTCGAGACACTCCCGCCGAAAGCGGCCGTTGGCCCCGGCGAAGGCGTTCCCCGGCATTGCCACGTTGACGGCTGCTCGGCCCGCAACGCCACCTCATCGGCTCGCCGTTGTCGCATGCGTTCGATATCTCGAGTTACCTCGGTGTCGTGGTTAGCAGCATTCGCCCTCCATTGGCACTTGCGTGCCACTTCGCGATTTCAAGCGTGGACGTTTCCTTGCAAGCCGAAGCCAAGTGCCGCTCGAGACACTCCCGCCGAAAGCGGCCGTTGGCTCCCGGCGAGGCGTTCCCGGCATTTCCACGTTGACGCTGCTCGGCCCGCAACGCCTCCTCTTCGGCTCGCCGTTGTCGCATGCATTCGATATCTTGAGTTAGCTTGGAATCGTGATTAGCAGCATCTGCCCACCATTGGCGCTTGCGTTCCGCTTCGCGATTTCAACGTGGACGGTTCGTTGCAGTCGAAGCCAAAGTGCCGCTCGAGAAACTCCCACCGAAAGTGGGCGTTGGCCCCGGCGAACGCATTCCCGCCATTGCCACGTTGACGCTGCTCTGCCCGCAACGCCTCCTCTTCGGCTCGCCGTTGTCGCATGCATTCGATATCTTGAGTTAGCTTGGAATCGTGATTAGCAGCATCTGCCCACCATTGGCGCTTGCGTTCCGCTTCGCGATTTCAACGTGGACGTTTCGTCGCAGTCGAAGCCAAAGTGCCGCTCGAGAAACTCCCACCGAAAGTGGGCGTTGGCCCCGGCGAACGCATTCCCGCCATTGCCACGTTGACGCTGCTCTGCCCGCAACGCCTCCTCTTCGGCTCGCCGTTGTCGCATGCATTCGATATCTCGAGTTAGCTTGGAATCGTGATTAGCAGCATCTGCCCGCCATTGGCGCTTGCGTTCCACTTCACGATTTCAACGTGGACGTTTTGTCGCAGCCGAAGTCAAAGTGCCGCTCGAGAAACTGCCCCGAAAGCGGGCGTTGGCCCCGGCGAACGCGTTCCCGCCATTGCCACGTTGACGCTGCTCTGCCCGCAACGCTCCTCTTCGGCTCGCCGTTGTCGCATGCATTCGATATCTTGAGTTAGCTTGGAATCAGTGATTAGCAGCATCTACCCGCCATTGGCGCTTGCGTTCCACTTCGCGATTTCAACGTGCACGTTTCGTCGCAGTCGAAGCCAAAGTGCCGCTCGAGAAACTCCCGCCGAAAGCGGGCGTTGGCCCCGGCGAACGCTTCCCGCCATTGCCACGTTGACGCTGCTCTGCCCGCAACGCCTCACCCTCGGCTCGCCGTTGTCGCATGCATTCGATATCTCGAGTTAGCTCATGGCGGCGTGGTGAGCAGCATCAGCCCGCCATTGGCGCTTGCGTGCCGCTTCGCGATTTCAACGTGGGCGTTTCGTCGCAGCCAAAGCCAAAGTGCCGCTCGAGAAACACCCGCTGAAAGCGGGCGTTGGCCCCGGCGAACGCATTCCCGCCATTGCCACGTTGACGCTGCTCTGCCCGCAACGCCTCCTCTTCGGCTCGCCGTTGTCGCATGCATTCGATATCTTGAGTTAGCTCGGAATCGTGATTAGCAGTATCTGCCCGCCATTGGCGCTTGCGTTCCACTTCGCGATTTCAACGTGCACGTTTCGTCGCAGTCGAAGCCAAAGTGCCGCTCGAGAAACTCCCGCCGAAAGAGGGCGTTGGCCCCGGCGAACGCATTCCCGCCATTGCCACGTTGACGCTGCTCTGCCCGCAACGCCTCCTCTTCGGCTCGCCGTTGTCGCATGCATTCGATATCTTGAGTTAGCTTGGAATCGTGATTAGCAGCATCTGCCCACCATTGGCGCTTGCGTTCCGCTTCGCGATTTCAACGTGGACGTTGCGTCGCAGTCGAAGCGAAAGTGCCGCTCAAGAAACTCCCACCGAAATCGGGCGTTGGCCCCGGCGAGCGCATTCCCGCCATTCCCACGTTGACGCTGCTCTGCCCGCAACGCCTCCCCCTCGGCTCGCCGTTGTCGCATGCATTCGATATCTCGAGTTAGCTCGGCGGCGTGGTGAGCAGCATCTGCCCGCCATTGGCGCTTGCGTGCCGCTTCGCGATTTCAACGTGGACGTTTCGTCGCAGTCGAAGCCAAAGTGCCGCTCGAGAAACTCCCACCGAAAGCGGGCGTTGGCACCGGCGAACGCATTCCCGCCATTGCCACGTTGACGCTGCTCTGCCCGCAACGCCTCCTCTTCGGCTCGCCGTTGTCGCATGCATTCGATATCTTGAGTTAGCTTGGAATCGTGATTAGCAGCCTCTGCCCGCCATTGGCGCTTGCGTTCCGCTTCGCGATTTCAACGTGGACGTTTCGTCGCAGTCGAAGCCAAAGTGCCGCTCGAGAAACTCCCACCGAAAGCGGGCGTTGGCCCCGGCGAACGCATTCCCGCCATTGCCACGTTGACGCTGCTCTGCCTGCAACGCCTCCTCTTCGGCTCGCAGTTGTCGCATGCATTCGATATCTTGAGTTAGCTTGGAATCGTGATTAGCAGCATCTGCCCACCATTGGCTCTTGCGTTCCGCTTCGCGATTTCAACGTGGACGTTTCGTCGCAGTCGAAGCCAAAGTGCCGCTCGAGAAACTCCCACCGAAAGCGGGCGTTGGCCCCGGCGAACGCATTCCCGCCATTGCCACGTTGACGCTGCTCTGCCCGCAACGCCTCCCCCTCGACTCGCCGTTGTCGCATGCATTCGATATCTCGAGTTAGCTCGGTGGCGTGGTGAGCAGCCTCTGCCCACCATTGGCGCTTGCGTTCCGCTTCGCGATTTCAACGTGGGCGTTTCATCGCAGCCGAAGCCAAAGTGGCGCTCGAGAAACACCCGCTGAAACCGGGCGTTGGCCCCGGCGAACGCATTCCCGCCATTGCCACGTTGACGCTGCTCTGCCCGCAACGCGTCCCCCTCGGTTCGCCGTTGTCGCATGCCTTCGATATCTCGAGTTAGCTCGGCGTCGTGGTGAGCATCATCTGCCCGCCATTGGCGCTTGCCTGCCGCTTCGCGATTTCAACGTGGGCGTTTCGTCGCAGCCGAAGCAAAAGTGCCGCTCGAGAAACTCCCACCGAAAGCGGGCGTTGGTCCCGGCGAACGCATTCCCGCCATTGCCACGTTGACGCTGCTCTGCCCGCAACGCCTCCTCTTCGGCTCGCCGTTGTCACATGCATTCGATATCTTGAGTTAGCTTGGAATCGTGATTAGCAGCATCTGCCCACCATTGGCGCTTGCGTTCCGCTTCGCGATTTCAACGTGGACGTTTCGTCGCAGTCGAAGCCAAAGTGCCGCTCGAGAAACTCCCGCCGAAAGCGGGCGTTGGCCCCGGCGAACGCATTCCCGCCATTGCCACGTTGACGCTGCTCTGCCCGCAACGCCTTCTCTTCGGCTCGCCGTTGTCGCATGCATTCGATATCTTGAGTTAGCTTGGAATCGTGAATAGCAGCATCTGCCCACCATTGGCGCTTGCGTTCCGCTTTGTGATTTCAACGTGGACGTTTCGTCGCAGTCGAAGACAAAGTGCCGCTCGAGAAACTCCCACCAAAAGCGGGCGCTGGCCCCGGCGAACGCATTCCCGCGATTGCCACGTTGACGCTGCTCTGCCCGCAATGCCTCCTCTTCGGCTCGCCGTTGTCGCATGCATTCGATATCTTGAGTTAGCTTGGAATCGTGATTAGCAGCATCTGCCCACCATTGGCGCTTGCGTTCCGCTTCGCGATTTCAACGTGGACGGTTCGTTGCAGTCGAAGCCAAAGTGCCGCTCGAGAAACTCCCACCGAAAGTGGGCGTTGGCCCCGGCGAACGCATTCCCGCCATTGCCACGTTGACGCTGCTCTGCCCGCAACGCCTCCTCTTCGGCTCGCCGTTGTCGCATGCATTCGATATCTTGAGTTAGCTTGGAATCGTGATTAGCAGCATCTGCCCACCATTGGCGCTTGCGTTCCGCTTCGCGATTTCAACGTGGACGTTTCGTCGCAGTCGAAGCCAAAGTGCCGCTCGAGAAACTCCCACCGAAAGTGGGCGTTGGCCCCGGCGAACGCATTCCCGCCATTGCCACGTTGACGCTGCTCTGCCCGCAACGCCTCCTCTTCGGCTCGCCGTTGTCGCATGCATTCGATATCTTGAGTTAGCTTGGAATCGTGATTAGCAGCATCTGCCCGCCATTGGCGTTTGCGTTCCGCTTCACGATTTCAACGTGGACGTTTTGTCGCAGCCGAAGTCAAAGTGCCGCTCGAGAAACTGCCACCGAAAGCGGGCGTTGGCCCCGGCGAACGCATTCCCGCCATTGCCACGTTGACGCTGCTCTGCCCGCAACGCCTCCTCTTCGGCTCGCCGTTGTCGCATGCATTCGATATCTTGAGTTAGCTTGGAATCGTGATTAGCAGCATCTACCCGCCATTGGCGCTTGCGTTCCACTTCGCAATTTCAACGTGCACGTTTCGTCGCAGTCGAAGCCAAAGTGCCGCTCGAGAAACTCCCGCCGAAAGCGGGCGTTGGCCCCGGCGAACGCATTCCCGCCATTGCCACGTTGACGCTGCTCTGACCGCAACGCCTCCTCTTCGGCTCGCCGTTGTCGCATGCATTCTATATCTTGAGTTAGCTTGGAATCGTGATTAGCAGCATCTGCCCACCATTGGCGCTTGCGTTCCGCTTCGCGATTTCAACGTGGACGTTTCGTCGCAGTCGAAGCCAAAGTGCCGCTCGAGAAACTCCCGCCGAAAGCGGGCGTTGGCCCCGGCGAACGCATTCCCGCCATTGCCACGTTGACGCTGCTCTGCCCGCAACGCCTCCTCTTCGGCTCGCCGTTGTCGCATGCATTCGATATCTTGAGTTAGCTTGGAATCGTGAATAGCAGCATCTTCCCACCATTGGCGCTTGCGTTCCGCTTTCTGATTTCAACGTGGACGTTTCGTCGCAGTCGAAGACAAAGTGCCGCTCGAGAAACTCCCACCAAAAGCGGGCGCTGGCCCCGGCGAACGCATTCCCGCCATTGCCACGTTGACGCTGCTCTGCCCGCAACGCCTCCTCTTCGGCTCGCCGTTGTCGCATGCATTCGATATCTTGAGTTAGCTTGGAATCGTGATTAGCAGCATCTGCCCACCATTGGCGCTTGCGTTCCGCTTCGCGATTTCAACGTGGACGGTTCGTTGCAGTCGAAGCCAAAGTGCCGCTCGAGAAACTCCCACCGAAAGTGGGCGTTGGCCCCGGCGAACGCATTCCCGCCATTGCCACGTTGACGCTGCTCTGCCCGCAACGCCTCCTCTTCGGCTCGCCGTTGTCGCATGCATTCGATATCTTGAGTTAGCTTGGAATCGTGATTAGCAGTATCTGCCCGCCATTGGCGCTTGCGTTCCACTTCGCGATTTCAACGTGCACGTTTCGTCGCAGTCGAAGCCAAAGTGCCGCTCGAGAAACTCCCGCCGAAAGAGGGCGTTGGCCCCGGCGAACGCATTCCAGCCATCGCCACGTTGACGCTGCTCTGCCCGCAACGCCTCCTCTTCGGCTCGCCGTTGTCGCATACATTCGATATCTTGAGTTAGCTTGGAATCGTGATTATCAGCATCTGCCCACCAATGGCGCTTGCGTTCCGCTTCGCGATTTCAACGTGGGCGTTTCGTCGCAACCGAAGCCAAAGTGCCGCTCGAGAAACACCCGCTGAAAGCGGGCGTTGGTCCTAGCGAACGCATTCCCCCCATTGCCACGTTGACGCTGCTCTGCCCGCAACGCCTCACCCTCGGCTCGCCGTTGTCGCATGCATTCGATATCTCGAGTTAGCTCGGCGGCGTGGTGAGCAGCATCAGCCCGCCATTGGCGCTTGCGTGCCGCTTCGCGATTTCAACGTGGGCGTTTCGTCGCAGCCAAAGCCAAAGTGCCGCTCGAGAAACACCCGCTGAAAGCGGGCGTTGGCCCCGTCGAACGCGTTCCCGCCGTTGCCACGTTGACGCTGCTCTGCCGGAAGGCCGCCTCCTCGACTCGCCGTTGTAGCATGCGTTCGATATCTCGAGTTAGCTCGGCGTCGTGGTTAGCAGCATCCGCCTGCCATTGGTGCTTGCGTTCCACTAGAAACACAAACACGCAACCAATAATTGATAAATGCTTCAATACAGCGTCGGGATTAACCCACTGCTAAACACGGGGGCCGCACGTTTCAGCTTCGCTGGTTAACCATCTATATGGAAATCTTGGGCGTTGTTTTCTGTTTGATCGTTGACAACCAACATAAGTCATGATGATCGGTAAGAACAGTAAAATGCCGTCCGTGGAGGTATGGGCGAAATTTCTGCACGGGAAACACAAGAGACAGGCACTCCTGTTCGGTGATGGTGTACCTCTTTTCCGCGGAAGTCAAAACGCGGCTTGCATGTGCGACGACTTTCTCGTGAGAAGCGCGGTCGCGCAGCGCCAATTCCTTAGCCGGTAGCGTAAGTTTGCAGTATAGAGGGCGTTACCATCAAAATCACAAAGGACGGGTGGAGAGGTCAAGGCGCGTTTGGGTTCTGAAAAGCGGCTTCGCACCGATCGCACCACTGGAAGGAACTGGCACTGGCAAGAAGTCCAAGGAGGGGCGTGGTCATTGTGGCAAAGTCCCGGATGAAGCGTTGGAAGTATGATGCGAGACCGAGGAAGCTACGTAGTTCATTTGCATGTAGTGGGTGTGGAAAGTTGAACACTGCGGAAATCTTACCCGGATCAGGTTGAACGCCGTACTGGTTTACAAGATGGCCCAGAACTTTAATCTCTGTGCTAGCGAAGCCGCACTTTTTGGTGTTTAGTTGAAGACCAGCACTTGCAAGGCACGGGAGCCCTACGTCGAGACGCTATAAATGCTCCGGGAAAGCCGACGAAAAGGCGGCAATGTCATCGAGATAACATAGGCAGGTTTTCCACTTAAGCCACGAAGAACAGTGTCAATCATTCTTTCAAACATGGAGGGCGCATTGCATAAGCCGAAGGGCCTTACGGAGTACTCGTAAAAGCCATCAGGAGTAAAAAATGCAGTATTTTCTTTGTTAGCTTTATGTGTTGGAATCTTCCAATAGCTCGAACGAAGATCTAACCTGGAGAAGTATTGCACCCCTTGCAAAGAATGAAGTGCGTCATCGATTCGCGCCATCGGATTGACGTCCTTGTGGGTGATCTTATTTAGCGCGCGGTAATCAACACACAAATGTACCAATCCGTCTTTCTTTTGTACTACGGGTGATGACCAAGAACTCACAGAGTCTGAGTATGATGTTCTTTTCTAGCACGTCGGCGACGTTCTTCTGGATGATTTGGCACTCGGCTAAGGTGACGCGGTAGGGACGACGGCGCGCAATAGTTTTGCCATCGGTGTCGATGCGGTGGGATGCGATGGAAGTCTGTCCGAGTAAAGTCGAATTGGTGTCAAAGGATGTCTGGTGCTTCGTGAGCAAATCGAGCAATGCCTGAGTCTGCGGGGCAATGATTTCAGGGCTTATTGCGGAAGCAAGGGCAGATGGAGTAGCAGGTTTGTCCTGTCGCGAGAGATGCATCAAGGCCACAAACGGAGACGGGTTGAGTGTCCACGCAGCAAGAGACAGTGGTGCCTTGAGGTAGAAGAATAGTCTCTGGGGTTGTATTGACAGCGGTGATGCACGCACAACCATCCTTAAAGCACACCAGGCTTGAAGCGATGACAACTCCACGGGAAATACAACGACCGTATGGAGTAAGAAACGCATCGCCATCAGTGATAATGGGGGACGAGAGGGTAATAAGTTGTTCGTGGCCGGGAGGAAGCACAGGATCGACAGCTATGAATAAAGGCAATCGTCCTTCTTCGACATGAGTAGAATGGTCAGTTTCGGTCATTTGTACAACGTGTTGACGAGAGGAAATTAAAGCGGATGCCGAAGAGAGATAGTCTCACCCTAAAATGAGTTCGTGAGCGCACGGTAATGAAATCACAAACTGACTGTGGTGACTGATACCATTAATGATGGCGCGTGCAGTACATTGTGCGGGGGGTTGAATAATTGCGTCATCAGTTCCACACAGAAATGTTCAATGTAAGGCTTTTTCCCTGTTTTCAGGTCAGAGCACAACTCTGCACGCATAACAGAAATACCTCCCCGTGTCAACCAACGCCCATAACCGCACACCGATAACATCTTTGACGGGCGCTCAGAAGGAACTATAACAGTTGGCGAACCAGCAGCGTTCCCTCCAGAAACTTTACTGGTTAGTTTTTCGGGCGCTGGACAGGGAGCTGAGAAGCCGGGCGCAGCGGAGAGACCGAGCGTCGGAATGGCGATGGAGAGCGGCGTCTCGAGGTACGTGAACTCGGGGGTGTGTTGGAGAAGTAGTAAGTGGTTCATCTGGAAAGGGAAAGGTTGAAGCTGGCCGGCTTTGGAGGTCAGTGAGAGGACGAATTATCAACGTTGTGTGGTCTAGGAGGAGAAGGCGCATCGCGCTCAAAGGCAGCGTAGCCGCGTCTTGTTGGCAGCGTCTGCAAAACCGGGAGATGTGCCCTAGTATGCCGCAGTAGTTGCATGTCGGACGCGACTGACGCCAGGCAGAGAAGTCAGGTTGATTGGGCGCTCGAACCGGCACAGGCGTCTAAGGATAAACAGGTGGAATTGCTGCAATGTGGGGATACGAAGGCCGTGGCAGGCAAGTGGCTGGATGATTGGTGCTGTTCAGAGAGGCCCACTCGTCTTTAATGTTGCCGCGTAGGCCGGTATCAGCCGGATGAACGTGAGTGCTGGAGGAAGCTGACAAATTGTATGCTTGCAGTTATTCACGAATGAGAGCTCCGACCTCATCAACACGTCTTGTCATGGGGTTGTCGGACGGGTCGGGCTGCAAACGGATTGACTGCGAGGCATCGAGGCTCTGACAGACGTCGTGTACACCCGTAGGACCTTGCGCTGCAAGGGCGTTAAAAGCGACAGATCCGATGCTTTTAAAAAGGTGGTGGTTACGGTAAGTTTCTGGCATGGCGTTGTCGACGCAACGGCAAAGCGCGAGAAAATCCTCAATGTATGACTCGCCAGAATGCCGCACACGCTCAGAGAGCTTTTTCTTCGCAATTTCAAAGCGGACCGTAGGCGTGCCAAAAATACGCCGAAGATGCTCTTTGAAAGAAAACCAATCACGGAAGTCCCGTTCGGGGTTCTTAAACCATGTCTTGGGGACCTCAGAGACGTAGAAGACAATGTTACGTAATTTAGATGCATCGTCCCAATGATTGAAGGAGCTTACTCGATCGTAGTTGTCCACCCAGTCATCGATGCCATCGGCAGGCAGGCCAGCGAAGACCTCAGGTACATCGTACTAGAATCCCAATTCTAGTACACTGTACCTCAGGATCGCGCTTACAGTCCAGGAGGGTGCCTGGCACTGGAACGAGGCCTGTGGGCGCTGCTGGCTCGTCTTATACCATGTCGGTGGGCACTAGGCGTAAGCGGCGACCTGAGCAACAGCTATAGGAGAGAAGCTATAGGAGCTACAGGAGAGGAATATGGCGAGGTCAAAGGGATCCTAAAGCACCTTCAGCACTTGAGAAGCAACCGTTTAACCGACGCTTTAATGCAAAAGCACGAGCTAGCGCACTGAAGATTCGAAGTGTTGGTGATAGTTATGTACAGATAAAGAAGATGACGCCCTTAATATAAATGCTCTCAATATGTATATATGTGTGCACGCTATACTTGTCGCCGCGTCCACTGAAGGGAGACTTTGAGCCCTGCTGCTATACCTACTCTTGTGTTGAAGTTGACTCATTAATTCTTGTGTGAAACTACAACCTTAGTGTGCCATTTCACCGCAAGCAAGCACGCTCATCTCAAAGTAGAACAACGAAAGTCCCTCTGCTATAGTGACAATGTCTTCCTCATATTTTATGACAATGGCACGGTCCTCATTTTTGTTTCGCATCAGTATTTTTTTCTGCTTGAGTGCCATGCAAATTGGTACCAACTTAACCTCACTCAATTAGCAGGGACAAGAAGTGTTCTGGAGCTCCTAATGGGGTTCTCAGATGTGAAAATACTACCCGCGCCCCACCGAAATTTTGTCTTCTAGATGTGAAAGCGTCAAAATGTCTCCTTGAGGACATCTGTAGCTGCGAACCGCTAGGCAAATTCCCATTGGCTGCAACGCCAGGTCATGAGCGCGCCTCGGCGGAGCAGATCTGCCGCCATAGTGCACCACGTATTGCGCGAGGGCGTCACTCTCGCTCTTGGAAGCCTGTGTTACACTAGCGTTCCTTGACCTGCGTTTTAACTGCACCTCGGTAAGGGCAAAACAAAACGTGCCAAGCGTTTCAACGCGCTCGTTTGCCCGCGAGGAGGAGCACTCAGCGGCGTTCAGCTACGTTCAGCGGGAAAATAGCGCCTCTGTCTCTTCAAAACCACACGCTTTCGTCAATTGAACTATAATGGTTTCGCGTTCATCACCCATACGAACGCGTCCTCGGGATTTTTACGGCGAAGTTGTTAAAGGCTGAGTCTCCGGTGGTCCGCGTGTAGAAAAAGAAAAACAAAAACTCATTGACCGTACGCTGTATGTGCGAATGAAAGCGCGCTTTCACGGGGAGCGAACGCAAGGCGGAGAGCAAACGCGACTTCTTCCGTCGCGCAAAAGGCCGTGGAGGGACGGGAGAACTGTTGTCGACGGCGGCGGCGTTTGGCCTTCGTTCGTACCGAAAGCGCGCGGAGTTGGTGACGTGTTTATGAAGAACGTGCCAACCTTTGCCGTACACCCTATGGCGATGTACCGTAACGACCATAAGGCCATGGTCCCTGTGGTCACTAAATAAACGTAAACCACCGGATCATATATATTTCGCATTCTTTAATAGGTCAAATAACCAATTACACCATCACATCTTAATAGTCATAATTAGAAATACGTAATTCCCACCATAGTACAGCTTCGCTGGTCTTCCATCTCCACCCCAGTGAAAGGGATGACAGTTTTTACAGCGAAAGCTGTATATGGCTAGGCGAAACGAGAAACCGTTCGTCCCATGTTTCGCTAAACGTGTCCATTGGCTGCGCCGTCAGGTACGTCGTTTTTTAAGTCGCACCCAAGCGCGCGCGCCATTGGCAGTGCCATTAGTGACGTCGTTCTCTGCGTCCTACCATAGTCCCTCAATCAATTTCTGGTCACGAAAGTCCGCCGTCACTCTATGGGAGAGCTTGATATTATTACGATAACATCGAAAGATGTTGAAGAGACGAGCCGCCGCGCGAAAGACGACGAAGTGTGTCTGTGCTCTTGGTGCGAGCGATTGTGGGCCTGGCTGTCTGGCTTCTATGTAAATAGCCTGTAAATAGCCTCTTTCGTCTGTTTCCTTCCACACGTAACATTCTGGTGGAGGTTAGCGATCCCCGTCCTCACCACGGAACTCCGAAGTGGTCGGTACATCGAGCTTGTCACCATGCCCCCCGATGACGAGACCGCCTCTGTAACGGCTTCGGCTCGCCCGACTACGCCTATCGTCACGGTTGCCCAATATCGCGACCCTGGTGTGTTCTCTGGCCTGGAGGGACAGGATGTTGACGAGTGGATCAAGCTCTATGAACACGCCAGTGCTAATAACAGGTGGGACCCAACCATTATGCTCGCCAATGTCATCTTTTATCTCGGCGGCACCCCACGCGTGTGGCACCAAACGCATGACGACGAGTTCACCAGTTGGGACACTTTCAAAGAACAGCTTCGGGAACTGTTCGGCGACCCTCTTGGGCGCAAGGTTGCCGCGAGGAAGGCTCTTGCGTCTCGTGTGCAGACCTCTACAGAGCCGTATGTTTCATACATCCTCGACGTCTTGGCTCTATGCCGCAAAGCTGACGATAATATTGTCACGTTTAATGAAGAGGCGACTTCTAAAAGAGGCCGTTAAGGTAAGTCCGAGTCGCCAAAGGGGCAGCGCAGCACCGACAAAAGACCAAGGCGCGACCTTGTGCTCGTGCACAAGACTGTCCTCGTCTTCTGGGAGCAAGTGGCACAAGCGCGTGGCATTACCCCTCCTCCCAGAAGAGCATCGACTCGATGCTAAACAAAGCATGGACGGGCAGAAAGACTTGTCCCAGGAGAAACGTAATGGTCCGGAAACCACGGCTATTGTGGTGTGCAATATGGTTTTAACCGCACTACGTGCACAATCTCGGGCCGCGGTTGTCGGCGTCGTGCTGGCTGGGTGCCGTCAGGAAGGACTTCATAATTGAGGTCACTTACTCGCCGAAGCACTTTGTAAGGGCCGAAGTACCGACTGATAAGTTTTTCCGAAAGGCCTTTACGGCGGACGGGGGTCCAAACTAACACTTGGACGGTAACACTTAAACGTACCCGGTTGGTACTCAACTTGTCGGTGGCGGAGGTTGTAGTGTCGCGCGTCAATACACTGTTGTTTCCTGATGTTCACGCGAGCCAGTTGGCGTGCCTCCTCGGCACGTTGCACGAAACGCTCAGTGTCTTCATCAAGATTGTCAGAAGTGTCACATGGTAACATGGCTTCTAACATCGTCTGTACTTCACGACCGTAAACAAGAGCAAAAGGCGTGAAGCGTGTGGTCTCTTGCGTAGCGGTGTTGTACGCAAACGTGACGTATGGTAGGACTTCGTCCCACGTCTTATGCTGCACGTCTATGTACATCGACAGCATGTCGGTCATTGTTTTGTTAAGCCTTTCAGTCAAGCCATTTGCTTGAGGGTGATAGGCAGTCGTCTTTCGGTGCGTGGTGTAACTCAGCTGAAAAACTTCTTCAAGCAGCCTTGCCGTAAACGCCGCTCCTCGATCCGTGATGACACAGGATGGGGCGCCATGACGTAGTACGATGTTCTGTACGAAAAACTGTGCAACCTCAGAAGCTGTGCCTTTAGTAAGAGCCTTTGTTTCAGCATAGCGGGTTAAATAGTCCGTGGCGATAGTTATCCACTTGTTTCCGGAAGTAGACAACGGAAACGGGCCCAGGAGGTCCATGCCGACTTGATCGAAGGGCCCTCGAGGCGGTTCGATAGGATTCAGCAATCCCGCAGGCTTCACATACGGCGACTTTCGGCGTTGGCATTCACGGCAAGCTTGGACGTATCGTTTAACACAAGTGGCGAGTTTCGGCCAGTAGTACGATTTTCGTACCCTGGCAAGGGTTCGAGTGAAACCCAAGTGGCCAGAAGCAGGCTCGTCGTGGCATGCGAACAGGATTTCATCACGAAGCTCTGTGGGTACGACCAAAAGATAGGTGTTGTTGCTGGCAGCAGAATTCTTCTTGTATAGGATGCCCTGCCGTAAACAAAACGACGACAAACCTCGAGCAATTTGCGGGGGCAGAGTGACGTTGCGGCCTTCTAGATGTTCAATTATGGGGCGCAATTCACAGTCTGCTCGCTGCCGTGTCGATACGTCTGTCCCGCTTATGGCGCCAAGAAAAGCGCTGTCGTCTTCGATGTGTTGATCGGCAGATTCAACAGGTGCGCGCGACAATGTGTCGGCATCGTCGTGTGTGCGGCCGGACTTGTACACGATGGTCACGTCGTATTCCTGCAGGCGCAGGCTCCACCGTGCCAGTCGTCCAGAAGGGTCTCTTAGGTTTGCCAGCCAGCATAAGGAGTGATGATCCGTCACGACCTTGAATGGGCGGCCATAGAGGTAAGGTCGAAACTTGGCAAGTGCCCATACGACGGCAAGACACTCTTTCTCCGTGGTAGTGTAATTGGACTCGGGTCGTGATAGGGTGCGACTGGCGTAAGCTATGACCCTTTCGTCGTTCTCCTGCCGCTGTACGAGCACCGCACCCAGACCGACGTTACTGGCGTCGGTATGAATTTCTGTTTCGGCGTCCTCGTCGAAATGTCCAAGAACCGGGGGTGATGCCAGGCGATGTCGAAGCTCGGCGAAAGCTGCTTCTTGTTCAGAGCTCCAGATGAACGGCGTGTCGTCTCTAGTGAGACGAGTAAGTGGTGCAGCACTTTTAGAGAAATTGCGTATAAAGCGCCGGTAGTATGCGCACAATCCCAGGAAGCGTCGAACGCTTTTCTTGTCTGTAGGAGTCGGAAAAGCAGCTACAGCGGCAGTTTTCTCGGGATCGGGACGGACGCCTTTTGCGCTCACGACATGACCAAGAAACTTCAATTCTTCATAACCGAAGTGACATTTCTGAGGCTTTAACGTGAGGTTAGCCGATCGGATTGCCTCGAGCACTTGCCGCAGTCGCTTAAGATGTCCGGAGAAGCTGCCTGAAAATACGACCACATCATCCAGGTAGACGAGACAGGTTTGCCATTTTAGGTCAGCGAGCACCGTGTCCATCATCCGTTGGAAGGTTGCCGGAGCAGAGCACAACCCGAACGGAAGTACTCGGAACTCGTAAAGTCCATCCGGAGTGACAAAGGCTGTTTTATCCCGGTCACGCTCGTGTACCTCTATTGGCCAGTACCCACTTTTCAAGTCAAGAGTGGAAAAATACTTGGCTCGCCGTAGCCGGTCAAGAGAGTCATCTATGCGCGGCAACGGATAAACGTCCTTCTTTGTGACGTTGTTGAGTTTTCTGTAATCAACACAGAAGCGGAGAGTGCCGTCCTTCTTCTTTACCAGGACAACCGGTGACGACCACGGACTGTTTGAAGGCTGGATGACGCCATCGTCAATCATTTCCTTGACTTGTCGTTGAATTGCTTCTCGTTCTTTCTGCGAAACACGATATGGCTGCTGGTGAATAGGACGTGCATCCTCGTAAGTAATTATCCTATGCTGCGTGATCGGTGTCTGACTGATTTTCGACGATCGAGCAAAGCAGTCCTTGAATTCACGCAACCGTCCCCGCAGTGCCGCCTTATTGTCCTCCGACAGCTCGTTATTGATGTCGATATCTGGGACGCATTCTTCATCGCTGTCGCTTTCTTCACACGTGAAACACTCAATGACGTCCTCCCAGGCTTCAGCGTAAGCGACGGCAGTGCCCTGGAAGAGGTGTCGGTGCTCATTTGTGAAATTGGTGATCAAGACGTCAGCTTGGTCATCCCTAACGTCAATGATTCCTCGAGCCACGCTAATTCCGAGCGTAAGTAGAAGGGAGACGTTACACTCTGCGAGGACTTCGCCTTCACGTATGCCCTCGGACGTTACCGCAATCATTACACTAGCACGAGGTGGTATCGTGACGCTGTCGTCGGAAATTCGAAGAGCGGCTGTGCGGCGGCTGGTATCTCGTGTCGTCGCTTTCTTTGTAGAGAAAGAGATACAGCGTCGGCGGAGGTCGATGATGGCGCCATACTCTCGTAGAAAGTCTATGCCGAGTATTAATTCACGGGAGCATTCTCGGAGAACAAGGGAGCTGATCGGAAATGTAGAATTTTGAATTTTCACCCGAGAAGTGCACACACCAAGCGGTTGGACGACCTGTCCGCCAGCTGTCCGTACGTGCGTCCCTGTCCACGGCGTAATGACTTTCTTTAAATGGCTTGACAGTTTTCCGCTGATAATCGAATAGTCAGCGCCAGTGTCGATTAAGGCAGTAACATTTCGACCGTCGATCAGCACAGGTATGTTCATGGAGAAGTCTCCAGCCTGAGATACTGGCGTCGTCAAGTCTCCGTCGGTCTGAGGTCGCTTCGATTGGAGGTCTTCGGCACGTCCAGTATCAGCGGCCTCGCCTCGAAAGGTCGCTGACGTTAGTTTTCCAGGCGAGGGCTCGGAGATCGTCCTTGCGACATCCGCCTTGCACCTCCCGAATAGGATGGTCGTGGTGACGGAGATCGCGACTGGCGCCTTGATGACGGTGGCGCACGCTGTCGGGCGAGAAAATCTTCAATCTCGGGTGGCCGTTGTCCAAAACGGGGTCGGGGTGAATTGACAGGAAACCCCCTGGAGTCCAAGGCGGCGGTACTGGCACTCTTGGTATAAATGTCCCGCCTCACCACAGTGGTAACAGAGCGGTCGACGATCAGGCATGCGCCAAATGTCCGATTTACGCGCGGATGGCCGAGCCTCTCCAAAATAAGGAACCGCCTGCGCTGACTGAAGCGTCGCATACGGGGTGACGGCAGATAGGGGCGCTGGTGCAGGGATAGGGGGCCTGAATGCGTCGGCATAAGCCGCACGCTGGTAGTCGCTCATGGTAGGAGGCGTCACCGGCGACGGAGCGGTGCATCTTAAAACGTCAGCGTATGTTGCCCGTCGAGGTTCACTTGATGTTGTGAAGGCCTCAACTGGTGGAGCGGCCTGAAGTGCTGCTTCGTAACGTGGTGCGCCGAGCGCAAGCTGCACTTCGTCACGCACGACGCTAGCGATGAAGTTGGCTGAAGGCTGTTGCGTCTGATGCAGCTGTCGCAGCTCGTCGCGGACTACCGCTCGGATAATCTCGCGAAGCGACTCGACGTCGGTCGTGAGAGCTCCTAGGCCACTGGTAGCAGAGGAGAGATTCACTTGCCGATCGTATTGGTGCGAGCGCTGGTGCATGGCCTTCTCCATGGCGACGGCGTCAGTGAGAAACTCCGCAACCGTTTTGGGCGGACTACGAACGAGTCCACCAAAAAGCTGCTCTTTCACTCCGCGCATCAAGTGACGTAGCTTCTTCTCTTCCGAAATGGTAGGGTCAGCTCGCCTGAAGAGACGCACCATGTCTTCCACGTACATAGCCACACTCTCGTTGGGTTTCTGAATGCGAGACTGGAGGGCCCATTCTGCTCGTTCTCGACGATCGGAGCTGGCGTAGGTGTCCAAGAGCCTGCGACAGAACTCACGCCATGATGTCAGGATGCCTTCGCGGTTCTGGAACCACGTGCGAGCACCATCCAAAAGACAGAAATAAACGTTTTTGAGCTTCGCCTCGTCGGCCCATCCATTGAACTCTGCTACGCGCTCGAAGTCCGCGAGCCAGTCTTCCACGTCTTCTAGAAGGTCGCCATGGAAGGGACTTGGCACCCGCGGTTTTTGCAGCGTGTAATGAGGAGGTACCGGAGGTACCGGAGTAGCCGTCGCAGGGTTTGTCGAGGTAGTAGCGGATGTAGCATCCATACCTGCCGACGTTGTCGTTGTCCTCTCAGGTAGCGGCTCAAACTCGGGGGCCAATCCCTGGATTCTCCGGCTGGCGCGATGTACTGGCGTGAGCACCGGTAGCGATCTAGCGTTCCTGCTGCTAGGAGGGGTCTGTTGCATGGGTCGAGAATACCCCGCACCTCCACCAGAAAAATGTCACGTTTAATGAAGAGGCGACTTCTAAAAGAGGCCGTTAAGGTAAGTCCGAGTCGCCAAAGGGGCAGCGCAGCACCGACAAAAGACCAAGGCGCTAGCTCGTGCACAAGACTGTCCTCGTCTTCTTCTGGGAGCAAGTGGCACAAGCGCGTGGCAATATGTCCGAAGCAGATAAAGTGGCCCATGTGCTAAAAGGCATTGCCGACGACGCTTTCAATTTGCTTGTTTTCGGCAACGTCTCGACTGTCGACGCCATCATAAAAGAATGCCGTCGCCTTGAACACGCTAAGAGCCGCCGTATCACACCCCACATCACGCGGCTACCCAACACTGCTGCTACGTCGACATGTGAGGGTCGACCGCGTCAGGCCACCACCTGTGACGACGTAACCCGAATTGTTCGTCGCGAGCTCGAGGCTGCCTGTTCCTCAGCTTTCTCCACGACGCCTCCTGATCCGCCAGCTACCACGATTGCGATGATTCAGGCTGTCGTCAGACAAGAATTTGAAAACATGGGTCTGAACTCCGTGTGTTCAACGTCTCAACCTAGCGTTCCCCAGTTCTCTAGTGGCCCTCCTCGCCCTCGGCAGTCCCTTTCTGCCACATCTCGCCGCAACCCGTCCGAATGGCGTACCCCTGATGACAGGCCGATCTGCTCCCACTGCTGTCGCATCGGCCACGTCGCTCGTCACTGCCGCAACCGATGGCCACCTCCTCCTCGGACATACGCCACCGCTTATCCCCGCACCTTCGGACCTTCTGTTCCCTATGCCTCCCGCCATGAACCCACTGTCGCTGATGCCCCTGCTCCGAACCGTCGCTACAGCCGCTCGCCCTCACCTCGACGCCACCAGTCTCGTTCGCCCCAACCCCGTCGATTTTCGTCGCCGCCTATCACCTCCCGGATGCCGCCGGAAAACTAGACACTGCAGCTTCTGGAGGTGAAGCTGCGTTGACGACCCTGCCCTCAAATCCTCTGCTCACGTTGCCTACGAACCAAAACCTTCTTGACGTTGACGTCGACGGCTAGCCTGTCACTGCACTGATCGATACAGGGGCCCATATTTCCATTATGAATGCTGCCTTCCGACGACGACTCAGAAAGCTCCTCACCCCAGCGTCGGCACGCGTCGTCCGCGTCGCGGATGGCGGTACTGTCCCTATCGTCGGCATGTGTACGGCACGTGTGAGCATCGCCGGCCGCCACACTCCTGTCCTCTTCACCGTGCTTGCTCATTGCCCCCACGACCTAATTCTCGGACTCGATTTTCTTTCTGCACATTCTGCTCTTATTGACTGCTCTGCCAGCACCCTTCGCCTTGAGTTGCCGATTCTCGCAGAACCTCCTGATGAACCCCAGTGCCGCTTACGCCCCAAAGGCTTTATTCGCCTACCACCAAAGTCAATAGCCTATATTGAACTGTTGTCTTCCCCACCTGTTCCTGATGGCGAGTACCTCGTCACTCCTCTGCCCGACATTCCACTACAGTATGACGTCACCGTGCCTCACAGTATTCTTACCATTACTAATAACTGCGCTCGCATGCCTATGTTCAACTTTGTATTGGCCAAACAAATTCTCCCGCAAGGTATTTGCCTTGCCAACGTTGACTGCCTCGGCGACCATCAAGTGGCAGCTTTATCAGCCGATGGTTCTTCCGAGCTTGGCGTGCCCCTCGCGCCAGCCTCAGGCGTCGATCCCAACATAAAGAAAATGGTTGCGGCGGACCTGTCCTCTACTCAGGCTGAAGACCTTTCCAAAGTGTTATCGGCCTACAGAGATATTTTCGACTTCGACGATCGCCCTTTAGTCCAGACGCTCGCGGTCAAGCATCGGATTCCTACTGGCGATGCTACGCCTATTCACCGACGACCATATCGCGTTTCTGCGTCGGAACGCCGAGTAATTCAAAATGAAGTGACCAAAATGCTAGATAAAGACATCATTGAGCCTTCTTCGAGTCCCTGGGCGTCACCTGTGGTGTTGGTTAAGAAGAAGGACGGCACGTGGCGCTTCTGTGTAGACTACCGCCATTTGAACAAAATTACTAAAAAGGACGTCTACCCGCTCCCACGAATCGACGACGCCCTTGACTGCCTTCACGGTTCCAGCTATTTCTCTTCTATTGATCTTCGCTCTGGATACTGGCAGATTGCTGTCGACGACATGGACAGAGAAAAAACCGCGTTCGTAACACCTGATGGCCTATACCAATTTAAAGTAATGCCGTTTGGGTTATGCAATGTCCCGGCCACCTTTGAGCGTATGATGGACTCCTTGCTCCAAGGTTTTAAATGGTCCACGTATCTCTGTTACCTCGACGACGTCATCGTCTTCTCGCCAACGTTCGACTCTCACCTTGAGCGTCTAACAGCTATACTTGATGTATTTCGAAAGGCGAAGCTGCAACTCAACTCGTCCAAATGTCGTTTTGGCCGCCGCCAAATTACTGTTCTGGGCCATCTCGTCGACGCTTCCGGAGTGCAGCCTGATCCCGACAAAACTCGCGCCGTCCGAGACTTTCCGGTTCCGAAGACAGCCGCAGACGTTCGCAGTTTCGTTGGGCTATGCTCGTACTTTCGTCGTTTTGTTCAGGATTTCGCGGCAATTGCTAGACCCCTCACTAATCTTTTGAAGAAAGGCGTACAATTTTCGTGGGGTACTTCAGAAGCCACCGCCTTCTCTCGTCTCGTCACTCTTCTCACCTCACCGCCCATTCTCGCCCACTTCGACCCTGATGCCCCTACAGAATTGCGTGCAGATGCCAGCGGTCATGGTGTAGGTGCCGTCTTAGCCCAGCGTCAGCGTGGCCAGGATCGCGTTATTGCTTACGCAAGCCGCCTCCTATCACCATCGGAGCGCAACTATTCCATTACGGAAAGAGAATGCCTTGCTGTTGTCTGGGCAGTTGCGAAGTTCCGCCCTTACCTTTACGGTCGCCCTTTCTCCGTCGTCACTGACCATCATGCTCTCTGCTGGCTCTCATCGCTCAAAGATCCTACAGGCCGGCTTGGTCGATGGGCTTTGAGGCTACAAGAATTTTCATATTCCGTGGTGTACAAGTCTGGCCGCCTGCACCAACACGCTGACAGCTTCTCGCGTTACCCTGTTGACGACTCTGACTCCTCCAATACTGACAGTGCTGCTTCCGTTTTCTCAGTATCCCAGCTCCTTCATTTCGCCGACGAGCAACGTCGTGATGCCTACACCAGAGCACTCATCGACCGTTTGGAACAATCTCCGGCCGATACTACTCTATGCCTCTTCGTACTCCGCGACGGTACTCTATACCGTCGTAACCTTCATCCGGACGGCTCCTAGTTCCTACTTGTAGTCCCTAAACACCTCCGCTCAACCGTTCTAGAAGAGCTTCACGACGCCCCAACGGCAGGACACCTCGGCGTCTCTCGAACCTATGACCGAGTACGTCGCCGTTTTTTCTGGCCGGGCCTTGCCCGTTCCGTACGGCGTTACGTCGCTGCTTGTGAACTTTGCCAACGACGCAAGAAGCCTTCCCAGCTCCCCGTTGGTTACCTGCAGCCACTCGACATCCCTGCCGAGCCCTTTCATCGTGTTGGCTTAGACCTTCTCGGCCCCTTTCCGGAATCTACATCAGGAAACAAGTGGATAGCCGTCGCTGCGGACTACGCGACCCACTACGCCGTAACACGCGCTCTTCCGACCAGTTGCGCTACTGACGTCGCGGACTTCCTCCTCCACGATATCATTTTGATGCATGGTGCTCCGCGTCAAATGCTCACCGACCGTGGCCGTACGTTCTTGTCCAAAGTCATTGACGACATCATGCGTGCCTGCTCAATACAGCACAAAATTACCACCTCCTACCACCCACAAACGAACGGCCTCACTGAGCGTTTGAACCGCACGCTTACAGACATGCTATCGAAGTACGTTTCCGCCGACCACCGTGACTGGGACCTCGCTCTACCTTACATTACCTTTGCATACAACTCTTCCCGTCTCGAAACTGCTGGCTTTTCCCCGTTTTATCTATTGTATGGCCGAGAACCGACGCTACCACTAGACACTGTGCTCCCGTTCCCCACAGCTTCAACTAGCGATTATGCCTGTGATGCAATCGCCCGTGCTGACCATGCTCGCCAACTTGCGCGTGCTCGTCTGCAAGTGTCTCAAGAAAAACAGAAACAACGCTACGACCTCCGTCACCGTGATGTGCAATTTGCGCCCGGCACCCTCGTGTTGCTTTGGTCACCATCGCGTAAAGTTGGCCTTTGTGAAAAACTGCTCTCCTGTTACACAGGCCCATATCGCGTGCTCCGCCAAGTGACCGATGTCACCTACGAAATCGTTCTAGCCACGCCCACTACGTCCTCCGCTGTGGCCACCAGTGATATTTTCCACGTCGCCCGACTCAAACCCTACACCTCTCCAAGCACCTTGGATATTTAACAGCACCGTGACGGCGCTTTTGCCGCCGGGGGGGTAGTAACATCGAAAGATGTTGAAGAGACGAGCCACCGCGCGAAAGACGACGAAGTGTGTCTGTGCTCTTGGTGCGAGCGATTGTGGGCCTGGCTGTCTGGCTTCTGTGTAAATAGCCTGTAAATAGACTCTTTCGTCTGTGTCCTTCCACACGTAACAATATGTCGCCACCGCATCTGAGAGGCCAACTTTCTCCTTGTTAACCCGGGGAGACTGCAGATGCGGCCGGCCAGGGCTGAAAGTTTGGACGCACACTTTATATTTGTGTGTGTACGTGTGTGTGTGGTTGTGTGTGTGCGTGCGAGCGTATGTATGCGTGTGTGCGCATGCGTGTGTGTGCGTGCGCGTGTGTGCGTGCGTGATTTTACATTTGCTTCAAATGAAGCTCGCGATTCAAATACTATTATGCGTCGCAGTTCGCCAAGGAGATATTGCACTACTGAATACAACGAACAGTCAATCCTTGTTACTCTGCTCGCGCGAGTTAGAGATTAATAAGGGCAGTTCTGAGTCAGTCGTACATAATTATCCGTTTGGTTTATTATAGAGTATATTGACAACGGTAATCGGTTTTGAAAATTTGTTGCACATTTGGAATAATACGCACGTAAACTAGCAAAGCTTGCGGTACATGAAAATGACAATACTTTCCTTCATGCAAGCGTTTCATTCACAGCTACGATCTGCCTATGTACCTGTTCCAAACTAATTATGACGTCCTAGATCATCTTATGGTACGTGTGATTATAATCTGTCACCATTGCCTGAACGGCTCGAGCGCAATCGGAATTCAGTAACAGCACATGACCTTGAAGTCAGGTTGTCGTTTACTGGCAACGCCACGCCGCTAATGTCTCATTCTTTGTAGAGCGCATAAAAGTCGCTTAAAAGTTCTTAATCGAAGCCGGTTGGGCCAACTAACCACACATTTCTCAGTAAGAAGAATTCTACACACTAAACACAAATAAGCCCAGATGGGAGTAAATGCCTCGTCGCCTAGCGCATTCCCGAATGAGAGTTTAATATACGCCATTCATATGGAGTTTTTGTGAACTCCAACTCTTACAAGAGTTTTTATGGTGTTCAAATAAGAGTAAATATTACTTCATTTCTCTCGGGAGTTTTTACGGTATTTCAATTGGAGTGAATATTACTTCCTTTCCGGAAGGGGGCTTTAGGTATCCTAATTGGAGTGAATATTACTTCATTTTCTTGAGGGAGTCTTAAAGCGTTTAAATTGGAGTGAATATTACTACATTTCTTGAGGCAGTCCTTAAAGCGTTTAAATTGGATTGAATATTACTACATTTCTTGAGGGAGTCTTTGTGTGTTTAAATTGGAGTGAATATTACTTCATTTTTGGAAAGTGTTCTTAAGGTGTTGCAAATGGAGTAAATACTAATCCATTTCTGAAGAGAGTTTCTTGAGATCCTGATACATTATTTATAATTTTTTTTTTTGGAATGAATAGAAGCAGCAGCTTTCGTGCCGTGGCTTTAGGGCACTTATTAATGACTGATGAAGTACTGCAGGTGCTGTGTTTTGTGCCGGTAAGAACCTTTACCATAGCTTATTTTGTTTTCCACCATCCTAGTTAGATTTTGAATGTATTTATAATACTTCACTGGAGACTAATGTAGAATTGAATTATAGTAAGAGGATTTATCTACCCATCTGGTTAACTGCCCTTTTTCGGCTAGTCAACTCTGCTCAATAACGTGAATCAAAACGCGAATTCAGCACAAATAAAACGCCCGCATTTGCGCTTTCACGTACGCGAGAGTAAGTGACATTGACAAGATTCAAGTTTGCACGACAATTTTTCTTGATATCATTATATCATCAGCGAATGGAATACTTGACAGGAGTACATCCTCGCCTATGTATTTCTTTTTAGCATTTCAACGCACGTTATGATTTAATGAAGAAAATAAAACATCACACGGAAGACAAAACACAGAGGGAAACACAGCATTTAAGGAAAATTACGCGTAATAAGGGCATGTTGCTTGACTTCAATTAACGATATTGTTATTATTATATTAACGATATTATTATTATTAACATATTAATTAACGATAGTATACGGTAAAGTATATACCACGCATCAGCAACGCCAAGAGTCCAAAATAGCGCACATTCACTAAACAAACACATTGCAGATGTACTGATAAAAGGAGGCGGGGACAACATTGAATGACAAAACGATGCGTAGCCCACTGTAACAACAATTTAGTTACTCGAGTGAACCATATAAACTATCGATGTCCTTAGCGGGGGGGGGGGGGGGGGACCACATTTAAAACAAGAAATGTGATCCACTTACAAAAAACAAAAAACTGCTTAACATAGTAGCCGACCTACACACTTTTGCACATGGTTTTTACCCAATATGTGGCATTCTGAGAAGAACGTGGAAAATCCCGTATTTCGAAATTCGATGGAGATGGAGTCTTCCTAAATCATTGACGACAGAAATCAGCAAGTGAACACGCCCAAACGACACGTACAGAAAATTTGACTGCCTAACGGACGTGCAAGTTAACCATTGCGCCCACTGACCATACCACTTTACGGTGCCTGAATGGTATCCTCTTCGTCGGGAGAGGGAAAACACGCAGGCACGCTAGCGACAATGGACACGCCGTATTCCGGTGGGGTCAGTGTCAACGAAACCTGCCAAATGCCTGTCGAAGTGACGAGAGGCAACGATTGTTCGCGCCTCCCCAACTTACTTGCAATCTCCATGCTTCGCGTCGCAGTAGAGTAGCTGTCTGGGTCAGTTGGTACATACTGAATAGTAACACAGAGTAACACAGTAAACAGTTCGCGTCGCCTTGTAATTAGTAGCCTGTCTGTGCCTGCCTGCGCGCTGACTGATGTCAAAACCCCACAGGCAAGTGTATAGAAGCGCTGCTGCAACAAAACTATATGCACACGGGCACACATGAAAGCTTTGATGCGTAAGATTTCACGAAAAAGCAGCGACGTACACACACAGTAAATACGCACGCGCTCACACACGTGCACATACACTCCAGCAAAGTGCGCGCCCGAGCATAGACATGCTGTTCTTTCGTCATAATATCAGCCACATTGTAGCATTCTAATGGCATTCTCAGCTTGAAGCGAGTTGCTAAAGAAAGCGGTAGCACCACATTAAAGGCACCTTCTTCTATGTGTAACATGTAACGCGACGGCCGAAACATTCAGGCTCACCTGGTTCATGCAGCATCGCCCGCCATTCTCGAACAATATTCTTGCACGCTGGGACCAAGGCGTCCATTTGAGCAAAAGCAGATGCCACAGCTCCGAATGCAAGTACCACTAGCTATGTACATCGCGCCCGAAAAATTGTTTCACCAGGTTCATCACGTTTCACCTGAGGTGGATGATGTGAGGTTGGCTCCGCTAAACGAGGCTCGTCAGGCGTGCATGAATGATATTGCGGCTGCCGGCCTAGAGCACGTGTCGATGGATGTTGGGCCTAAAATCACGTCTTCATGCCGTCGTCGACGAGTCGGTCGGAATCTCCGTCGTGTGCGGCGTGCTGAGGAAGACATCGATATGTCGTTGCTGCCATGGTGACGCCAAAGGCTTGTAGAAACGGCCGCTGATTATTCAAAGTAGTATCCATGAGTTGAAGTGCACGAAAGAAGAAAAAAAAATGCAGAGCCGTAAAGGACCCGAATGTGCCTATAGTATGCGACTGCCGCACTAACCGTGATTTTACTCCATTTACATATGAGATTTCTCGTGAGGGAGAAAACTCTATTTTAAGACCGAATTTACTACATCTATGAGGGTTGGGAATGAATTCACGTTTTTATGTAGAATACGTTCCCACTGATGAAATAAGATTTGGCGCCGACGAGTTTAAAAAGGTTGCGCGTCGTATCTCTTATCTATGCCGGCTGTAAGTTGTGTTTACAGTGCACGGAGGAAATACTTTTTCACTCCATTTCACGGCAGGAGGTTTTTGCACTGATAAACTCCATTTTGTAAATCGAGTGATATCAGGTCATTCCGTTTTTTTACTCCATCATTACGGGAAGGAGGTAACATCACGGTTTTATGTTTTTTTACTCCATGTTGATGGAGTAAATATATTGGGCGATGGAGTTTTTAAAGGTAATAAGCCATAAAAACCTCCATTCAGGCTCATTTGTGTTTACAGTGTATACGCGTCGTCTGCTGACACACGGAGCCGCCAGCTGACTTAGATTGTTTACTTTTTGCACGTGCCTTAATTTCTGTTAGAAAACACTCTCAGATGTTCAAGTTTGGATACTGTAACTGCTACGACAAAATAGAATGGAAATAAAGTAAAAAATAACTGGGATTTCGGCAGCAACGTGACCAGAGAAGAAAAAATACCACCGCCGCCCGCGGCGGCCGCTCGGCTAGGGGGCCTTTCTTTTACTATGGCGCCCCTAGCGGCAGGCGCTGGCTCTATATAAAACTGAGGCGGGAGTATCGTGACGAGAAAAAGCTATTAGGCGACTATGGTCGCACCCAAGCACGCGCGCCTGCTGTGCCCGCAACGCAGTCTCCTCGGCTCGCCGTTGTCGCATGCGTTCGATATGTCGGGTTAGCTCAGCGTCGTGGTTAGCAGCATCCGGCTGCCATTGGCGCTTGCATTCCACTAGAAACACATACGAATAATTGAGAAATACAGCGTCGGGATTAACCCACTGCTAAACAACGGGGCCGCACGTTTGAGCTTTGCTGGTTAACGGCCATGTTATTCATACAGGTCTCACGTACGTGCGGGTCTGGAAACCGAGCATTGATTTCCCGTGCATTGTCAGGTTTTTCTGTCAACCTGTGAAGGACCACACAACATTCGTTTTGTTTCCTTAACTTATTAGGAGATGCGCTAATTCAGGAAAACATTATGTGTTGGTTGCTATTGAGTGCTTTTCTTAACGCAGGCATTGTTTCAGGCTTGGAAATATGTTTCACCGCTAATGTATACTTGTTGCACTGAGGACAAATTTCCATTCTGGCGCTTCACATAGGCAGTAAGTTTACGTCCTGCCATGCGAATGTTTTTGGAATATTCTTCACTAAGCAAAGCGCCAGTGCATTTTAACTTTGAAGCAAGATGCCTTGTTTATCCTATAAAAGTGCAAAGTTTATAATGATAGGAAGTGCCTTCTTTTCCACAACTCTGCCAAATTGCTGTGGTATTTGGATTCACATGAGTCGGGAAATGTTTATTTATTTATTGATTTCGTCGCCAAAACGTCCCACAGGCTGAAGAGAACGACGACGCTCTTGGCCAGCAGCAATTGAAACGCGTCGTCCTCTATACCCTTCCCAATATGTTTCATCTTCTCGTCCTCCGCCATCGTTGGATTAACACGGCTGCAGCGATTCAATACATCCTCAATATATAGCTGGGAAAAGTCTCGCCCGGCTGCTGTGCTCGCTGGAGTAGACGCTGTTCGGCGCGTAGCTTGCGGACCGCGGGGCGGCCAAGCACTCGGGTGAAATGTGTCTTCAATGTCGACCCACTCAAGATGTCAGATTAGTGCTACTTAAACCATAGGTTTGCGACGTCAGCAAGGTAAAAGATGACGTTAGTAAGTTTAGCCTGGTCGTCCCACTTATTGTGAGCGTTTACACGTTCATAGGAGGACAGCCAGTCTTCGACGTCATGTTCTCCGGTCCCGCTAAAGATGGCTAAAGATGGCCGGGTCGCGCTGACGGAGAACGCCAGCACAGGTGCAGCAGCCATGGGTTCAGTCGGTGCGTAGGTAGCGTCAGTCATGGTGTCGGTGGGCAACGTACGATTGTGGAGCTCCAGGTGGACTTAAGGGATGCAAGCAATCTCCACCGGATGTAATGATGTTTAATTAAAGATGGGAAGCAGCAGATAAACAGCAGCCTAGCAGCAGCGAACAGCTGATGTTGATCCTTTATCATGGCTCGCAGCCACTGAGGGGGAATCAATTACAAATCACAGCACGGGTCGCCGTCGTCGTCTCCGAGCGGCTATCGGAAACACGAGGCGTGTTTGCTTCATTACAATTTATTTAATAATTTATTTATTCATTTGTTTTCGATACCTTCAATCACCGAGGCATTGCAGAGGGGAGGCGGCGGCGATATACAAACAAAGAAAAGAACAGAATGAAACATGCAGCATTATGCAGTATTAGCGACAAATTGTAAATGTGAAATGAAATATAGCCGAATGGAACGACTAAAACAAAAATAAGTGAAATAAACACAGCATGCTATGCAATATTAGCGGAAAAACAGAATGCCTAGAGTGATGAATCGTGGCACATACCTGACGCATGCGCAGGGCGGATTTTTGTCGCACTTGTTCAGGCAGTCGTACACCTTGTGCCTGTCGGGCAGTCGGCCAGCTTTCTTGTCGTGGCGTATGGTGCCCGCTGTCGTCATATAGCCTTCGCCCAGTGCTACGGTCGCCTGTCGCCATGCGTTAAAAACAGTTTTACGAAAGTTTATTTATCATTTAATAGTACCCTTATAAAAATGACTATTGAAATGTTGTTGGCATATTGTTGAGGAATTGTTGACACAATATCCTTTCAATAATGTCTCAATAGTTATTGAACGTACACAACAATACCTCAACAATAAAGTTGTTGAGCGCTTCACAACAGTAAAGTCATTGACTAATTGTTGTTGACATATTGTTGAATAATGTTGAGTACTATTGAGAATTTTTGAGCAATATTGACATTAAATATATATCTGAAACACACACATGTAGACGTGTATGTGTTTTACACATATATATTGTTTTATTGTTCACTTAATCACCACTAAATATATATAGTGTCACATAACTTGAACCAAATGCCTATCTCTCGAGTCGTAACTGGGGGAGCTTGAGGCAAGACGACGCTGCCGCAGGCGTTCCGCTTCGATTGCCCTAAATTCAGGGTCGGCGGCTCTTCTCTGACGTTTCGCCTGGGCTTCGGAAGCCGTCACGCTAGAATCAGCATGCTAGAATCGGACGACAAGCTTCGCTTATTAGAATCGGACGACAAGCTTTGCTTACGTAAGATATGCCTTTGCTTACGTAAGATGCTTACGGCGACAAGCTTTGCTTTCAGATATATATTCAATGTCAATATTGCTCAACACTTCTCAATAATACTCAACATTATTCAACAATATGTCAACAACAATTAGTCAATGACTTTACTGTTGTGAAGCGCTCAACAACATTATTGTTGAGGTATTGTTGTGTACGTTCAATAACTATTGAGGCATTATTGAAAGGATATTGTGTCAGCAATTCCTCAACAATATGCCAACAACATATCAATAGTCAGTACTCCATTTTCTCGACAGAGGAAGGGCTGTTAACTTTGTCTCTTGGGACCCACATATGACAAGGGAAGTTCAAGGAAGCGTTACAGGTCCCCGTGCCCACAGGGGATATGTGCCATTGAGCTTGGACCCTTTCTGCACTGCCTCCAGGATCGGCCCACATGAAACGGGTGCCATTGATCTTGGACCCTTTCTGCACTGCCTCCAGGATCGGCCCACTTTATCTGCCCCTGTATCTATCAGCCTTTTGAACGTCGCTATTGGAAATGACAAAACTTCAGCATAATAGAAGTTACAGCTTGAGTGATATTGTCAAGAAACATTGGGAAGAACTCGCAAGCAATATTTTTTTGTAATTTGTTTGGAGAGTAACTAGCATGTGTAGTAAAGGGTTGGTGCCAGAGACCGCCTTTTTTCAAGTTTGACTGGTTGCTCGGATGATCTCGTTTTGTTCTCGCAACGGGTCATAATGGTTTTCGATGTGTGGCAAAGCTAGTGTCAAGCAGACACCATTTACTATTTTGTTTGCTCATATGTTTTGTTTATATCAAGTACAATGCATTGCATGTACGGTACGCTATATTGCACTCTACGTCCATGCCACAGTTGTACTCGTGCCTACGTGTGACTAAATTTCATTTTCAACTTGCCGGCATGTTCTCGTTTTGATTGCCCGGATAACACCTTTGGCTTTTCGCTCAAGGTCACTTGAAGATCGCCGACAACAGGAGCTAAAAGCATTTCATGCTTAAAAGAGTAGGCAACCTTAAACTTTGACTTAGGTGTTTCTTTTTGGCACTCGCATCCCGGCGTCTGTGTTCTGTGCTTTGGTAAGCAGTAATAAGTGATTTCTGATCAATTATAATTATTCCAGACACTTCAGTAACTCAACTTGAACTAAGCTTATCCTTTGATATCATGTCTATAAAGAAACCGATGGATTTTGCGCTGTACTACTTTGTTTCTTTTTTTCCTGATTTATTTTTAATGTGGTCTCAGCTAATTAGTTATAATTATCCCAGACACTTCAGCAAGTCAGCTTGCAACAAAACTTATGCTTTGATATCATATCTATAATGAAAGTCATGAATTCTGAACTGAACCATTTTTTTTTCTATTTTTCCGATTTACTTGGATTGTATCCCCGGTCGTCTCAGCTAATTAATTCTAATTATTCCAGACACTTCAGTAACTCAACTTATAGCTAAACGTATGCTCCGATATCATATCTATAATGAAATTCGTGAATTTTGTACTGTACTATTTTTTTCGATTTATTTTCACCTCTTGATCATCTCAGGAGGTGAACCGGAAGTATTGTCCAAAGAACAAATGGCACTCGACGCTCCCGCCACTAAAAACTCCCGATACAGCTTTCTATTGCTCAATACGTGCAACTTAAAATTGATTTTTTTTTCTTTTTCTTTTTTTTTCCGAGCGTGAAAGAAGCCCGCGAATACACGCAGAATTGCCGCACAACTAGCCGCTCGAGGCACTATGCGTGTATCCGCGGGCTTCTTTCACGCTCGGAAAAATACTTTTATGTACCACGTATTGGGCAACAGAAAGCTGTATCGGGAGTTTTTCCTGTTGCTCTATAAATTTTCTGATTGACACTTTTCAGCTAAATATAATATCTGAGAAGCTAATTATTTATTATTAATTGAATAATAATTATTAATTTTAATGATTATCTAATTATTTATCTAATGAAAAAAAGTGAGTATCTGTAAGCGACGGCAAACAACATTACCTTGGTTCTGTCCAGCTACGTGGCATTTGCCTATATTTAAGTGTCGGTGCAAGAAAGTTGGGACACCCTCTATATATACTGGGTGTTCAAAATTATAGGCTTTACGAAAATTTTTAAAAATCGCTTGTAGCAGGTAGCATAATTCTTATCACTTAGCTTGGTTATTCGAAGAAACGGACATTAGTAACACAAGAAATTGAAACTAATATTCTAATAATTAACAAAAATGACTAATGAACTTCTTAGTTAATTATTTTGCGACACATATTGCAATATATGAATTGTAGCCGGTGAGTTTGCAAGACGCATCCACCTAAAATGAATTGCCAGTATAACACTAGTTTCGAGATATTATTGCCCAAAGTGTGGGACGAAATACAAGGGCGTTTTAGTTACTTTTGCGCTTCAATGTATAAAACAGCATTTTGGTAACAAATTCAGTGCATTTTTACGGCGAGTTTGATGGCGCATATCTCCAAACTGGTGTCACTCTGGAAATTCATTCCAAGTGGATACGCCTGACAAGCTCACGGGCTCAAATTCGTAAATCGCAATATGTGTCGTAAAGTAATAAAATAAGAAGTTAATTAGTGATTTCTTGTTAATTAGTTGAATGTATGTTTCGATTGCTCGTGCTACTAATGTCCGCCTCATCGATTAACCCAGCTCAATGATAAGAATTATGCTACCTGCCACAGGCGATTTCTAAAAATTCCGTAAGGCTTAAAAATGACCACCCTGTATGTATGTATATATATATATATATATATATATATATATATATATAGACACAAAATTGGAGCACAAGACAAACGTCCCAACAGCAGTGACCAATGACCGATGATTGGGCACCTCCTGGATTCCCATCGACTTCTATTGTAAGTGGCCAGTGCCCTGTCTGTGTCAGAAAACGGCCTTGCCTCCATGTTAAATATGGGCAAGATGGTGGGACAAGTAGTATGTAAGCATAATAAATAAATATGTTTTTTAAAGAGTGCGTTTTGTTTAGTTGTTAGCCCTTAGCGCACAATAAAATGAAACAAGTTTGGGTGATCTCTGCGACGTGGTGTCCATATTTTACATGAAAGCCTAGGTCTATTCTGTAACACGTAGAGACGGGGTGCTGGCCAGTGTGCTGGGAAACTGCTTGGCCACCACGCACAATCTACGTTGTTATACTTTGCCGGTAGCAAATCGTAGCGCAGAAGCACAGGTACAAATGTTTAATCAATGGGACGGCATGCTGTCTACCGTTCGTCATGATGTCAAACTAACAAGCACGAACAGAGACAATTGTGTACGTTGCTGGTCCGTAGTTCATTTCGCGCCGGTTGCTTCACGTATTAAAATAAACATTTCTTTTTAATACAAACGACTAAAACTGTGCGCGCACACAGGGCGCGACATTTGCGACGTTTGAATTTTGCACTATTTCCCGCGCGCTCCGTACGTGACCGGCCGGCGCACTGCGTTACCGCGATAAAGAAAATAGTTCCTCAAGGAAGCTAAGCAGAAAACTTTCACACTTTTGCAAAACACAGAAATTGTTAAGAAATACCATTATATTACAAGATTTGTTAATTAATATGGCAATTTGTATCTATGAAAGCGTGGATTTGTATGCGCGTTTTTGTGTGAATGCGCGCTTGCGCTGTTGACTCTGGCGGATTCCAGAACTTTGTGCGTGCGGCGTATGTGTGCGGGTTGCGTGATGAGTTTGCTGCGTTTTCTGTGCCCTTTGCCTCGCTGTGACATCTTTGGTATATTACAACTTATTGCTCGGTCTTAATGGGCTACACGTTGCCTCGAAGATCACCATGATCGCCTCCGACTCAGCCATATCGAAGGTGAGTGGGTGTTTCGAATTCCACTTGCTCACGCTATCAGCAAACGTGCGTACAGAGCCCGTGCGTGTCTTCCACGCGCCTCAGTGCTCGTTTTCATTACTAGTACTATCCTTCCGTTGCGAGAATTGGTTGTGCAGCACTAGATTTGTGATATTGAGCATGGAGTTTTGTCCTGATTTAACTTCACAGCGCGCTTGCGGCGACGTAAAGCAGCTATGTGGAGCCAGCTAAAACAGGGCATGTTGTGTCACGGCCGGGCTCGACTGGCGCGCACGCTCGCTTCTTGCGAACGCGCGCGCCAGTCGATCCCGGCCGTGGTTGTGCGCGCCACGATTTTTGGTACGGCGTTCCAGCACCGATTGAAATTAGCCTTATCAATGAGCGCTCGTGCTCTGCCGTTTTGGTGGGCAGCTATGTGGAGCCAGCTAAAACAGGGCATGTTGTGCGCGCCACGATGTTTGGTACGGTGTTCCAGCACCGATTGAAATTAGCCTTATTAATGAGCGCTCGTGCTTTGCCGTTTTCGTGGAAACAATGCGACGTGAAATAATCCGAACTGTACTGTAATCAAGTATATTTCGTTCACGCAACGCCGTCCATTGACGTGCATCTACTACATGGCGTGTCGGGATCGTCGAAAATATGCGCGGGGCGTTTTGCCGTTCTAATGTATTCTGCTGCGCTGTTCGCTTCAGGATCGAGTGCCCAGAGTCCGCTGACACGCCGTGCGGTAGACACGCGCTGTGGTGCGATAATAATAAAAAATTGCAATGGCGTATATGTGATTCTATTTGATAGGTGAGATAAAAAAGGGCTGATGCCAGTGAATGCTGTGAAATCATCAGGTTATGTGTGGTTTGTTTTCCGCCGGTACGCGCGCGGTGAACTTTTTTTTTAACCATTATCTCCCTTCGACGCCATCGAGTACTTCGCGCTAACGCCTTCGCGTAGGCGCTCTATATTCACGGAAAAGGCAGATTCTGTGGGATGCTATGTTCTGCTTTAGTAGGATGAAACATTCAAAATAATGTCATCGTGTGAAGTTTCAGCCTTTGGCCCTTCAGTAACTGATTGATATAACTAAGTTCGAAAATCAGTAAAGGAACGAGATGCTTGGGCATATTAGCCGTGTCGTCCCACTGTGCTCCCAGATGCATGTAAGCGTTATCGACAAATGTCAAAAATTAGCAAGGCTTTTTATGAGATAGAAGCAGACAGCTATGTCAATAAGTTATTTTTGCTTTGAATTCACACACTAAAGAGGAGAGAGAGTTAAAGGGGAGCGTATCTTGTGATCTAAATGACGCTTTCCCATAAGCTTGGAACAATGGTTTGTTGGTGGAGCAGTTCTGTGGAATACTTAGAGAGTAAGCAAACTGCAGTAGCAGCAGTTAGACGGGGAGTAAAAAATGCAACACTGGTTTTATATGAACGAGCTACCTTTAAGATGTGGCCGCAACAGTTCATGCAGTAGATGAGCAAAAATAATTTTAAAATTTAGGAGAGAAATTAAAAATAAATTATTTGCTCACCTCACACTGCCAGTGGCAAGAGCAGCCATGCTTTAATGTTTTCATTGGCCATTCATCGTCTAGCGTCACCATGATCAAATGCACTGTTGCCAGGAGAATGTATTGCTGGGAGGTATTCTCCTTAAGATTTAGTAAAAATGGTAGCATTAAGTGTCTCCTTTGCGATTTTGCATAACCTTTGATTTGCGAGTCGATTCATTTATTTGATGAGGTGGGCAGTTGGCACACCCTGTCTTTGTGTCTTATGTACACATTCAGCTGAGTAGGTCTGGGACACAGCAAGCGAATCTGATGTGTAGTGGTAATCGCATTAACGTCGACAGTTATCTTCCTGTTTGAGCTGCTTGCTACTGCTGCTTGCCAACACAAGCAGCAGTTGCCCACGATGGCGTGAAAGAAGTTCATTGAAGAATGACACATACTCTGAGTCACATACCCAGAGATCCAAGCAGGTCCATCAGATGGTTATTAACCCACTTCCCGTCTACATAGCAGCCCTACCCATTAGGCCATTGACCACCAAGTGACACACATTGGCTGGAAAATAGTTAGACAGACACCTGAAAGTATGTGAAGTATCCTAAACATGCTACTTGCATTAAAGTTTTCAATGCTTTGGTTTACTTACTATTTTATTTTGTACTGGGTGAATCCTTGTTTTTCTGAAGCACATGGCATCCTAACAGCATAACAAGCTATGACATTAGTTTTAGTTGTTTTTATTAGTGACATTAGTTGACATTTTAGTTCTGGAGCAGACAGTATTTCTATGATTTATTCGGAGTGTGGCTGTTGTGTAAATAATCCTTAAACTACCTCACTAATATTATTTACCTAAACGTGCCGTTTCACATAGGTTGGAGAAGTGCTCATTCAGATGATCCTGGCACAGCTTGCCATGGTGGACCAGGCAAGTTTGCAAGGGCCTTGATTCACCATGTGTTCACAGAGAACCTCATGGGCCACTCACTTCTCGGAAACAACACCACCAATAGGCAAAAAGAGGCTCTTGGCCTTATCAGGGTCAACGCTGTTATAGGCAAGTACCGTACATCCTTTTACCCATTGCATTTTTGCCTTCACATTTTGTACTTGGAATTACCAGCTTGCTATTAGCACAACAAATGACTTTCAAGTAGCCTGTGTCTGCAACTACGTGCTACAATAGCCTACTATTTGGAATGAATGTTCATTTGATCTCAAGTCTCTAACGCCTCCATACTAAAGTGCTAAATTTTAAAAGCAGCCTTAACTGCCAGAAGTGATTGGTGGCTCCAACTGACAAAGTTAGGTGTATTTGCGCATTAGTTGCACTACTTGACTGTCATTGCAATGAACAGTTGGAATGAAGCAACTACCAATCTGTAGTACCAATCTGTGAAGCTTGCTACCAATCTGGTGCTATAGCGGGTGTGCTTAAGTAGCCTGAAAGTGTTGTTATAATATAGGAATTGTGGAGAAGCTATGCTCAAGTGCAGTTACTGCTCAACTCGAGCGACAGCACTTCCACCAAATTTCAGCAATCAATATGGCCCTCCAGATTCTGTAACGCAAAACATAGTGGTTTCACCTATTTCAACAGACCACACTGAATTAAAGTTGCTCCTGTCTTGAAGGAGGTCCATGTGGTGGCAGACAGTAGCCTTTAAGCAGAGGGAGCTTAAGTTACGGGGCATAATTGTTTGGTAGTTTCGATCAAAGCAACAATAGGAACAGTTGCCAAATTCGTTGTCAACATTGCTATGTTTATCAATGTCCATTCATTCTAGGCACTGAACCAATTAAGATCCAATTTATCACATTGTATTCTAGGATGTGGAAAAAACAAAGGTATTTATTTGACTTTTCCTCACGTTCCCATAAAATGATCAGTACTCAATAGGCCCTTGGCAGCTACTATATAAAGGTTCTTACAGAACATGAGGCATGTCCACAGCTCCCACTCTGAAATTGTTGGAAATGTCTCCTGCTTTCTTACTTCAAGGACGCACTTGCCTGTTTTCAGCGTTATTATAAACCAGTGCTCAAGTACTATGGGTTTAGATTTATCAAAGATTGAATGAGCTTTGTAGGTGTTCATGTTTAACCCTTTGAGGATCACATATTTTCCGGCAAACATCCCCCAATTTAAGCGTTATATTTTTATTCTGGATTGTTCTTCAGTGACCTTTCCAGAAAAAAAAATGGCTAAATAATTTTTTAGGTCACAAAGTGACAAAGGTTTCTTAGTGTCCGCTGTTTTACACCATGTTTATTGTAGCATGCAGGGCAAACTAGCATAATCACATTTTTTAAATGTAATGACACTCACAAAACATTAAACTAGGTGAATACTCCCAAACTACTGCAGTGATGGGCACCATAGAATAAAGAGAAAGATCAGTTTTGGAAGAAGCCAAGGAGCAACAGCACAATCAGGATTTTTGTAGAAGTCGCAGAAGGTTACAGAATCTGTAATGTGATGCTTGGGGACACTTCATTCTTAAAAGGTATGCTTATTTATATGTTCTTTCGCCGCCTCATATTTATGGTCGTGACCACACGATTTGTTTCCACCACTCTACATGCATGGCAGTCACCCTCAAAGGATTAGCAGAGCCAGTCCACTTGCATATTTCTCTTGTAAGACTGAGCATTTCTTCGTATTTCTTCTTCGCATTTATTTGTGTTAATGTAACCAGGTCGGCGTGCAACTGCAGTAAATCCTCGTTATAAGCAGTATTTTGTTTTCAGTAGAGAGGCATAAGAATGGTCATCACGATGCGAGAAGTGCACTCCAGTAGCATATGAGCTTGTAAAACAAATTCAGATATATCACACTCAATTCTGGCCGCATAACCGTATTTGGAGCAACTCCTGCAAGGAAAAGTTCAATATAGTGCTGCACATTTTGATTATGATTGTTGAGAGAACTAATTTTAGTTGCCAGTAGTCTACCTTTAAGTGTTTTCACCAACAGTATGAAGTCTTTTTTCCACCATTTTGTTCCTAAGCAAGCAACGTTCACATTTTCACATCAAGGATATTCATGAAGTTATTCTGCCACAGTGGGCTTTTCCTGTTTGCCTTCTGCATATTGTACTAAGTGGAGTCCTCCGGTGCCACTCCACTTTGAAAGCTGGTCATTCTCTAGAATTGAACTCGTGAAAACTTGGAATAAACAAAACAAATGAAACAGTTTCATTATAACAGGGTGTGCTGTATGTCGCACTTTTGCATGTGGAACATTGATCTTTAACGTCATGCTGTTTTTTTACAGGCTTTCCCTGTCGCAAGTTTCCTGGGACAAACATGACCTACATTAAGAACACTCTGGCCTCACTTCTCGCAAGGGACCTGAAGTGTCCAGAAGAGCTCAAGTCTGTGGACAGTTCAAGTGTTGTGCACTTGCAGCCCTCAAAATTTTTTTTTGTTATTATGATGTTTCTAGTCACCTGAAAAGCCCAGGTTGGATGGTTCAGACACAAGTACTGTGTTGTGATTAATAATGAATTGCACAAGTGTTGCGCTTTGTACTTTAGTACATTTTTACGTAAATCTTTATTATATTTCTACAAAAGCTAGTGTTTCTTGGCAATTTTATTTCATAGGTATCTCGGGTAATTTCATGCCAAGACTGTTCCATGACGGCACACCATTTCAAGTTTGTTTGATGAAGTAAAAGTAGGCCCAGTGAGAAATTTTACAGAAAATTAGGTTTCATACGTACACCGGAAAGTGGAATCTGTGCTATTGTCAGAGTGGTTCTGTTTAAGGAAAACTACATATTAATATTTGTTTGTAGTAATGGTTTATTTTGCTATTTCAAAACAGTAAGAATTAAGTGTTAAAGTTTGCTTAAATTCAGAGTGCAACAACAGTTCTCGGGCAAGGCAGCGATGTGCTTTCTTTCATGTATGCATGAAATCTGATTTCTTGCAAATTCTTTCATTCTAACTTGTTTTGCGGCACTCAAAAATTAAAAAAAATTTCCTCATGCCAGTTCCATTTAAGTCTTCCAGCAGGTAACTAATGGCCACTGTGTATCAGATAAAAATCTTAAGTAGTCAAAGTGAATAACTCGCTTGGTATGTAATGACCTGCCCAGGAACCTAGTAATCATGGCAGAAAACGCAACTGGATCGTGCAACAGGCAATGCAGCACAATAAACTGCTCCCATGGCACAAGTTATTGTAATTACCATGTCGTTTCAGAGGTAGATAACGTTTCGTAAAATGGGCACACCATTTAACCAATAAATAAGAGTCAGTGGGCTCATGCAGATTGTGCCATGATTATTAAGTTACTGGCTACCAAATAGAGAAATCAAGTACATTTTAAATGGTATTTACTGTAATGCTAGTATAATATTTATTTTCTATTTATTTAAATTTTGAGAAATGTTTTACTTTAGGGCCACGCAAACTTTACATCTCTCAGTATTCAATTTCGTTATTGTATCAAGCTGCTGGCAGTTTGTAGATTGCGTTAGGAATTTTTTGATCTCAATGCACACATGGCTGTACAGTTAACAAATGTTTGGCTTCAATAAACAATTCAGCTAGAAAAAATGCTTTTTGTCCACATCAATTTTGAGCTGTTGATTTTGTGAAGAAGTATTGATTTTGTGTGTTAAGCCAATTCGAAAACTGGCTTAATGGTTCTGCTAGCAGCTCTATAACATGTTTTATAACAGGCTATATCTAAAAGTGGTTTTGATCCCTGGGTGACCCAGGTCTTCAATACAGAAGTGCCTGAGTTTGCCCCTGTCCTCTAGTATGCAAGGACCACATCAATATGGATGGCATCAATGGTAATGCCATGAGACTCAACGTAGCTCAGCGGTATTTATAGAAAAGTCTAGTGCAGTTTTCAACACTATTCACCAAACAGCATATTTCAGTGCGCTCTCAAGTGATTTCAATAGTGACGTTCAGCACTGCTCCAATAATATTTAAATGGTGTTGCATTATTGACTAACATTGCACGTTGGGCTTGTTGGTATAATATAATGGAGGCAAAAGGCATAGTGCATCAGAAACAGGACACAAGAGGAAGAACTCAGACAACACACACGTTTGGTGCTTAACATGTGTGTTGTCTGTGTTCTTCCTCTTGTGTCCTGTTTCGGATATGTAGCACCTTTTGCCTCCATCAAGCAATATTGACGTTTAATGCTCATCCAATAATACTTCAATGGGGTTTCAATATTGATGTTCAACAATGCTTCAATAATATCTCAATGGGGTTTCAATATTGATATTCAATATTGCTCCAATAATATTTCAATGGGGTTTCAATATTGACGTTCAACACAGTTTCAACATTATGTCAATGGGGTTTCAATATTGGCATTCAACATATTTCAACAATGTCTCAACAGGTTTTCAATATTGACATTCAACACATCTTCAACAGTTCTTCAATGGGCTTTCAATATTGGAATTCAACATGGTTTCAACAATCCATCAATGACTTCTCAAATTGAAACGACCCAATGATGTTTCAACAAAATGTCGCGGGCCAATTTTCAACACCTCTCAACAATTTCCTCAATAATGTTTCAACAAAGCCTCAATGTGCTTTCAATGCCATTTGTTGACATTGACCAATGACTTTTCAACAACTTTTCAACAATTTTTTTTGTAAGGGTATACATGACAGGCTGATAGAAATGCTTCAGGAATAGACGGCCATGTTATCCGTGCGAAATATCTGCAACCTTTCCAGTGTCTACATAATAAGAAAGGCGTGAGGTGATAAGTTTATTAGTTATGACGGTTGTAACATATCCAGGGTAGCGGATATCATACACTTGTGAAACTATATAGGGTCTCCCAGCTAGCCAAGCTATTCAAAAAGAAAGTGAAATAAAAAATACGGTGCAAGATGCCATTCTAAGACCACTCACGAATATTGTTTGTTATTCCTTAAACTTTTTACTGCCTTGAACCGCTTGGTACCGTTAGGTGGGACACATGCGACAGGCCTGTTCCCTTAAATGAGTGCACGCGCTCGCAACAATTATTTTTACAAGGTGCTTTACTTGCGTACCTCCCCGCCCCATTACCAACGTATAACAACTGCCGCATGCGTGTCTTCATAGCTTGAGAACGTTGTTTTGCATAAACACAAACATGGTGTTCACACCTGCGCGGTGCATAAGCTCAAATTAGAACATGAGGCTCATTGTAAAATATTGACAGTGATTTGAATGCGAAAGCATTGTGACTTCTCTCAGTTATCACCATTGACGACTTCTTAAGTATTACAATGTGTGTGCGTTTCGTTCTTGACTTTCCTTTATCTGCGTTCATTAATCCCCAGACCGCGACCATTCAGAACACACCGCCAAGTAGCTACGAGTTCATATTGTGATTGTTTCATTTATGACGTAACACGTGACGGGAGGTTCACTTCCAATTACCACGTGGCCATGATACGTGAGGTCATACATTGTCATTTATAACTCTGCCTTAAACCACCTTGCTCTAATTTGTACCAACCTTAAGTCACCTTTCTCTAACGTCGCAGCCAGATGGCCACATGTGCCGTCACGCACGCACATCTTTAGTCAGCCGCCGCGGCGTCAGGGAAGCGTCTCGCACCCCGGGTTCGATTCCCACCCAAATTTTATTTTCGTGGCCATTATTTTACTTTGTTTACGGGAACCTGCGTGACAAATTTGACGTCAATCTTTTTTGATGTGCTCTTTCCCAGTCAAAAAATCCGTCAAAGCGTTCTTGTCGGAACGACAGCATTCTTGTCGGCAACGACAAGATTCTTGTTTGCAACGACAGAATTCCTGTTTGCTGCCATCCGACACCGAGAGCAATGCTGTTTGCAACGACAGCATGTCTGTTTGCAGCCTTCCGACACCGACAGCAATGCTGTCTGCAACGACAGCATGCCTGTTTGCTGACTTCCGACACCGACAGCAATGCTGTTTGCAACGACAGCATGCCTGTTTGCTGCCTTCCGACACCGACAGCAATGCTGTTTGCAACGACAGCATTCCTGTTTGCTGCCTTCCGACATCGACAGCAATGCTGTTTGCAACGACAGCAAGCCTGTTTGCTGCCTTACAACACCGACAGCAATGCTGTGTGCACGATTGACTAGCAGATCGACACTAACGACGGAGCCCCAATATGGCGCCCGCGATTAGATGGGCACTGCGAAATGCGTCGCGGCGTCGACGCATGTTAGCTAATGCACGCATTTATGAAGGCACGAGGCGACACCAAACCACAGGTATTCGATAAAGTGTATCTTCATGAAAGATCGATGCAAGTAGATTGGTATGGTGAGCCATCAATGAAGTAGGAAAGACGTCGCGATGAGTTGCCAAGGAAGCCCTCTCTTCTGCATGGCTCCGGCATTATTTGTAAACGCTGAAAACAGTCGTCCACGCGTGTCACCTGCGTGAAGGCAAGAGCGAGTCTACTACGGGTGCATGCGCACATGACCAAAGTTGCCTTCTCAGTTGGCCTACATGCCGGCGTATTTCTGAAGCTGCGCGCTGCAACTACATGCGAGCACCGGTACAGACTATATAGACAGTTTTAGAAGAACGCTGTTTACGCTCCGCGCCGCTCAGATTTCATGCTCCGAGATACTGCAGGGAACTGCGTAGATTTCGCATTTGATAAGCGCGTCTTGCCGAGACGCGAGCGACGCGCTATCAACTCGGCTGCAAAACGACGACGAGGCCAAGTAGTCACCGCTATCACGCTCCGCTCAGTCGGCTTTGTAGCGGAGCGAGGGATGCGGTCTTCGTTCCGCTGCCGGTATGAGCGTCGTGCGCAAGCGCAATTATATCGTCCCCGCTAAGCGGTTGTGTGGCATTTGCTAGCATATGCCGGTCTGAGCGGGGTGGACAGCAAGCGCTCAGCTAAAACAGCTGATCGTATGCGCGCTCAATGTTATCGGAAGCGTATCAATGTTTCGTTCGGTGCAAGTCGATCACCGCAGGGAGATTGTATTATACTTAATTTTGACTTCGTGCGTAGCTCTCGTGCCCAGTCTGCGTGTACGGTGGCAGCGCATTCAAGCTATTTTACACATATCTTTTTTTGTGTATGGATATTCCCCCTCTTGTAAGAATGAATACAAATTTAATTTCATTTTTTATCATATAATAAATCAATCACTTTATTGTTGTATCATAGGTTAATTACACCAGGGTCTCAATGTACAAGACTGCAACACGTAGAAGCAGCTGTAGAAAGCCTCACACAACAATGCCCAAATGTTTGCTGCTGGAACAGCATAGATTTATGCCATGCATGTTTCTCGTTCATTACAGACATGCAAAAGTTTGACCACATTGCACAAAAGCAAATGCATAGGAAAAAAGTGCTTGTAAAATGACAATGTCACTTGCACTGTGCACAATAGCCACCAAGTGAATCACAGTGCTAAGACTTGCATGACTTAGTATTACAACCATACATACTTGCAATAAAAGTTCCCTTTGTGCTAGTGTGCAAGATACGGTTGACGGCACCATGAAAAAAAAAGTGTAGTATACAGGAAGCGAACATTAAAATAACTGTCTAACAGAAGTGAATTTGGATCGCTGCTACAGTCCCCTTTCTAACACTACAAGCGCTTCTAATAGGAGTCAACCCTCTTGGTTTTCTGCCATGTATGTTCTAAGCAAGTCGATGCTCACAAATGCATGTTACAAAAATGAAGCAGTACTATTTTTTAATATTTATTTTTTAATATTCTCCCTCACTGTCATTTACACAGCATCCAGTCATGACCTATTAACCTTTCATACCACAACAGCAACAAAACTGACAAAAGGCATCTTGAATTTTCTGTCAAGCAGCTGCTTTTGTCCACCAATGCAACAAAGCTATGCTGTCTTTGCCAAGGCTGAGAGCACAAGTGGCACGTCGTTAGCAACCAATGAGTAGAGCAACCAGTAGACACAATGCAAGAGCTAAGGCCACTTAACCCTTTCACACCGTTCCTTTCACACTGCGGTCAAACGCCAGCTGCACATTCAGCCCAAAGCAAGAACAAAACCTATACAAACTGCCACAGGGACACAGTGTAGAGAGCACTCACCGTCAGACAAGCAGTTTTCTTTTGAAACTTCGGAGAGAACCCTATCTGGACAGAGGGAACAGTTTTGAGAAAGCTAGGGCACAGATTGCGGCTCATTAAAGGTCCTAACAGGTTAGTACGACAACAATGCGATCACATCAAGCCCAGCACTTTGAGACACAACATAGAAGATTGAGCGATATAGGATAACAGCTGGACGCTAACCATGAGCAGCGTGCCACTCCCATGTACATTTGGGATACGAGCAGATAACCCCACGTCATTGGAAGCCGCTCAGGCACACTGGAGCCTCTCAGGAATCTGGAACACCAGTGACCGAGCTAGACATCGGTACTGTCCCTTACCCTGAAATTGTGGATACAGAGCGGAACACGACTGCAGCGTCAAGACCACAGTGGGAAAATGACGCCCTCGAAATCACTACGGCGACTCCATCCGAGAAGGGAGGGAAGTGTGTACAAGCAATGCACCACCGCTCCTCAGTTGGAGGAAGCTTCACCAGTGCAGCAGAAACGGGAAGCGACCCCAGCCCGAGTCAAGTTCCAAGAATCCCGTGAGGATCTGTGAAGTGAAGTGTCAAATCCTTGAAAACCACCAACTGATGCTTCAACTGTGGAACAGATGTATCTCTCTTAAGGGACACTGAATACTATCATTCACAAACACCTGATGTTCCGAAATGTCAGTGAATACTGGATTTCAAGACAACTGGCAGTTTTCGATTGGCACAGTAGACTGCAAACTAGCCTAAAGCTTGAAGAATGTTGTGACAGGAAAGGTTTTGTGACAGGTTTATTTGCCAGGTCATCACCTATGACAAGATGTGGGTGAATCATTTATAAAAGTTACACTTGCCTAAACAATGAACACATATGGAAGCTTCCCAACACAAGAAGTTTCGAGCAACTCGATCGGCAGGTGAACTCATGGTCATGGGTTTTTGAGTGGATAGATGTAGCATCATCTTGATTTCTTCCCTAGTAGTGAGACTAGCTGAGCAAGTACACGAGTAGTGAGCAAGTACAGCTGTGAGGTTCTCCAACGTGTAGACAGTGCACTTAGGAAGAAATGGCCCCTGCTTAAAATACCATG
>NC_051155.1:13035487-13085513 GCF_013339745.2 Dermacentor silvarum | reverse complement strand
CAGAAAAAAAATGTCGCAGTTTCGCGCGAAAGGCGAAGCATCGATTGCGATAGCAAATTAGTAGAGAGCTATTCGGAGTAGGAATAGTACTTTTATCGGCTGCATAAACTTGGAGACATTGGCTTACTAACTGAATTAACAATCGTGGTGTCAGCGCGCACAAGCAAACATGAATAGATCGCACTGAATGACCGCAGCCAACGACTGTCAAAACGCTGGCAGCAAGCGCAGGTTCGCGCGGTCTATCGCTTCAACGGAAACTGAGCGGCGAATGCACAACGCATACAAAGGTCAGAGCCGTGTGGAGATAAGAGACGGTGCGGGCGACGGGCACCGCCGGGCAAACTGCAAAGGAGAAAATGTTGGCAGAGGAGAAGCTGCCCCCCCCCTCTCCCCCTCTTCCCGCTTTGTTGCTTTCGCGTGGGAGATTGAGTGGCAAGATACGCCTTTGGTGCCGGAGCACAGCGCCGCCCCGCCTCCCTCCCTCCCATACCCCCACGCGACGGTCGCATTTGCTTTCCGCCGAGCGTTCGCTCTCCGTGATAGCGCGCGGGGGAGTTCGCCCTCCGTGATAGCGCGTGTCCCCCGCGCGCTTTCGCTAGCGCATACGGCGCGCGGCGACGATTTTGTCGCCCTTGGAATCTATACGGAACCTCACGGCGACGGCGACGCCGACGGCAGAAATCCGGTTGAAGTGTCCATATAATTGCTATCGCAATAAAAAACCATATAATTGCTATCGCAATAAAAAGAAAGGCGCCTGCGGACCGTTCGCACCCTCCTGTCACCAAACGTAGCCGTGTCGGACTGGAAATTTTCTCTCCGTGCGAGAGCTACGCTTGTAACAATGAGAATGTTTTGGGTTTATATTTGTCTAACTAGGTAAGCATTACTTAAACAAACAAAACTAACTTCTGTCATATATTAACGCGACGTCACTGTCATATGTTAATATTGACTCGTATACATGTTTATCCTTTCACCGGTGACCGCTTTTCACCAGCTGTTAAGCCCAGGCCACACGTACGCTTGCGGACGCGCGCAAGCTCGCGTCTGCGCGCCCACGCATGGGCAGACGATGCGGCACGGCTCGTACGCGTCGAAACGCGGCGCGATCTCGGTGATCAGCTCCTCTATGATATTGCCCGCTTGGGCTGCCTCGCGTCGGCGCGCCTGGCTACGCAGTTACGGCGCGGTACATTCAACTCTCAGTTAAGCAGATTTATACCATGGAAGGAAGTGCTTCTTTTTGTGCTGATCTAACAGCTCCAAAAATATAACAATTACGTTTATAGATATCGAAGCATTTTGAAACATTGTCGATGACAAAGTACGAAGTGGCGTCTGCCAAGGCGTCAACAAATGAGGCCAGTGAGCGCGCGCTGTCGCGCGTATTTGTGGATGCAAACCGCCCTTCCTCGCTAGGCGCGGCAACCGCAAGGCGCGTAGACGCGAGCTTGCGCGCGTCCGCAAGCGTACGTGTGGTTTGGGCTTTAAACGTTATCGCTAGGCACAGGACGCGCCTGCATGTATCGGAAGTTTCTCGAACGTTATCGATGCTTCTATCCGTTGTCTCTTGTCACCGACGCTCATGTAATCTGATTGTATGAGCGACGCGAATTGTCTAGAACTTTCTGGAAGACATGCGGGTATCAGGGATTAATCTGGAACTTTCGATGACTCATGTATAAAAGCCGATGCGTTTCGCCGCTGATCAGATTTTCGACGATCGCCGACTGTGTTCGCCGCTTTCGTTGTGCTTCGAGTGTAGCTGGCTTTTGTGGGCACAGGTTCGCCCAATAAAGAATCAGTTTCGTCATACAGTTTTACGACTGTTTACTTCAGCGTCACTACTACGTGATGTCTGGTGGAAGTGCACAATTTGACATGTCCGAATGCGAAGGCATCCTCTATCGCGAAACCTTCTAGGTGGGTAACTGAACATATTCAACAGATATCTATGACGGTATCGTCAAAATGTCGTATTTGTTCAGCCATTTTGTTTTTGCGCTCGTTATTGCGTGAAGGCTGACTTTTTTATTTATTTCGAGCGGCGTTCGCGGCCCCGTACCTACCATGCATGATACCTCGCCTTGGCCACGGGTAATGTGGCGCCATCTCGGGCCCTCTGCACAAAACGCGGACCGAAGTTCTCCCCTTCCCGGAGGCGCTTCTAACACCGTGCCCGTGCAGTGCACTATACCCTGGTAACTGCGGGCGTTATGCGCCAACACATACGAAGGAAAGTGTAAGCGCAGCTGTAGAGATACTGGTTGAGAACCTCGATAGTCGCTGCACTTACGCTAACCATTTCATCTCTACTTTTTCGCAATCTGACGCCATACCCACATATGTCGGTATTGAGAAAAACGCTGACTGCTTATGTATACATAGCGGGGAAAAAAAAAGGTATCGAGTTCTGGGTGCACAAACTGAAGACGAAGCATTTCCCCGCTTTGATGGTATTTTGAATCGTATAATCCAGCGATGCGGAGACGCTATTCTCGCGTTAACCTACCTGTTCAGCTTGACTTTGAAGAGCGAAGTTTTTCGTTCTTAGGGGTGGAAAATGTCAGTGGTGATTTTGATATTTATGCCGAGGAATCCTTGCGATATAACTAATTTTCGACCGCTGTCTCTTTCATGTAGATTAAAAAAAATTGGTAGTGGTTATACATCAGCGCGTTTCTTTGTTTTTAAGAGAAACTTTCACTCAGACAGCATAGCTTTATAAAAGGCAAATCAGTGTAAATATATGCGTGCTTTGAGTACAGTGCTAAGCTTATAGTGAACTAGATACGTTCTACTTTAACATGGATAAATCCTTTGACGAGGTTTCGCGTGAGATACTACTGTTAAACTAAGCGACTATGCTTTTATGTCCATAATTTTGCGCATGGTTTCGTAGTTACGTGACAGACTGTCGGAACCAGGTCACGTTCTAGACTGCGCCTCCGAGTCTTTTGTGTCGTTTACGGATGTGCCTGAAGGCTCACAACTTGGCCCGTTGCTACCTTTGGTAGTTATTAATCGTTCAGTTTTAGCCAATCAAAATTAAGAAATGTTGTTTGCGTGTGATTTAAATTTGTATCACAGAGTTGAAAGTGTAAATGACTGGGCCAGTTGACTAAGAAAGACATCTAGTCGGTTGACTAATTGTGCTCTATATAGTAGCTTGTTATATTTGTTCCGCACAATCTTGTCTTGCTGAGTGGCTGGTTACGTAGACGCATAAAGCAAAACGTTTTTAACATAGCTTTCTTTAACTACTCTCCTAGGTTGGTCGTGGCTGTTGCTGGCTGCTGTCTGGGTCGCTCACTATTTGTGTAGAAATATTTGTGATGTACGAAGGTTCATACAATTGCTGTATGCTGAAAAATTAGTGCATCTGTTCTGCGTAAAAATTTAAGCCAGTTCCAAGCTTCTGAAATCTGATGAAAAAGCGGAGCTCTGCAAGCGTGGGTGTACTCGTATAGCGTAGTGGGTATGACGCTCACCTTCGTACCGTGAGTACCGGGGTTCAGATCCCGCCGCTGTTTCTCTTTCTCTCTATCTGTGTTCCTTTTTTTCTTTCTCTCTCTCTCGCTCTCATTTTCTCTTTCTCTCGCCCATATCAAGTTGTGTTGTAATCGTCGGTACATTGCAATCATAACGTTCCCATAAATGCACGTTCTGCAAGCGTGGGTGTATAGCCTAATGGTTATGACGCTTGCCTTCGAACCCTGGGTACCCGGGGTGGAATCCCGCCTCGCTTAGAAAGTTTTGTTTTATTTACTCATTTATTTCTCTCGCTCTGTCTGCCGCGCGCGCAGGCGCTCTCTGCGCCACGAACGACTGCCCGCGCGGCTGTATTTTGAAAGCCATCTGCAGCAGGGGCAGAGTCCGCCCTCCCTGTGTTTTCGCTGGTAAGATCGATTTGACGTGAGCGCCGGCACGAAACTCTATTCGCTCGCTGCTGCTGTGCTGACTCACTCCAGCGTTGTGACAGCGATTTTCCGCGGTCATCGAGTGAGATGCGTTCATGTTTGCTTGTGCGCGCGTGCGACCATGCTTGTTAATTTAGTTAGTGTGCCTAGGTTTACAAATTTATACGGCCGATAAAACTACTATCCTTACTTTGTTTAGGCGTCCACTAGTTTGCTGTCGCAATCGAATTCTGGCGAAACTGCGACTTTTAAAGCGAGAGCTTTACTAACCTAGTCGTGCCGAGTTTCGCCGCTGCCAGCAATTTGACCTTCATTTTACCGCAGCTGCGCCGTAGCCTTGGCAACGCATCACGTGACTCGCCGCGCCGAGCTTCGCCACCCACACGTGCGCGAGCCGTCATGCAAGCCGCAGTGAAAAAAAAAATCACATCTCACGCTACGGGCAACGATGGTGGGATGCGAAAGCATCGCGGAGGGTGCGCATCGAGTTTCCGTTTCGTTTCACTTGCCAACACAACCCAATGAGAGTTAGAGTGAGAGATTGTATTGAGAATGTGTTGAGAATGTATTGTATTGTTGCTGAATTGGCGTCGAAGCACGCCGACGGCTGCGTTACGCTGACGTTCGTTCTGGACGCTCCCGACCTTGCTAAGGTGGTTGTCGAACCAAAGCCGGTCGCACACGTTGCAGCTGTGCCCGAAGCTACGATCGAGGAAGTCGCGCTTGAACCGCGCGTCAGCACCGTCGAAGTCCGGGCGTTGTAATGGCCTCGAGCGTGTTGCTGCTCTGGCCGCAGACTGGCGTTGCCTCGTAGCTTCAGGATCGGGAGCTGCCGCTCGACGCTGCCTTTGCGCTTCGATTTTCCGAGCCCGGAGTTCGGGGTCGGCTTGATAACGCGGACGTTCCACGTGCACTTCGGCGTGCCGAGCCCGTGTTGCTTCCGTGGAAGTTTCCTGCCGACATTTACGTTCGGCTTCCCTGGCCCGAAGTTCGGGGTCCGCTTGCCGACGCTGACGTTTACGTTCGGCTTCCCTGGCCCGAAGTTCGGGGTCCGCTTGACGACGGTGACGTTTACGTTTGGCTTCCCGAGCCTTCCTCTGCTCCGCGGCGTTGGCGCTGCCGCTGCAACTAGCGCCGACGTTGCTCATGGGGTTTCGCACATCGTTGCACAGAGAGAGAATGACGGAAGCAGCAGCGAACGCGCGCTTTATCCTGCGTTACCTGCGCCGGGACACTGGCGCCGCCTACCGGCGTACCCTTAGAGAGGAGAGAGGAGAGAGTGAGTTATATGCAATGATTTGCTGCGCGGCACCTGTGGTGGAGAGGGGGAGGAGGGAGGAGAGAATGAGGGAGAGTTGCGCATGCGCAGTATGGGTGCCGGCGTCGTAGAACGGACACTGCACCGAGCATAAGTTAGTGTTGCCAGGTTTCGCTATATATAGCCAAATTGGGCTACCGAAAAAAAATTTGGCGTCAACTTGGACGAGTTGGCTATGTGGCTATATTAGGGCAACTGAAATTCTGCGACTTGGCTTTGTTTGGGCTATACGTGGCGCCCTAATCCGCGCTCCAGAGGTGGATCTGATCGGGTAGAAGCAAATCTCGATGGCGATGTTTTAGCTGGCTGAGCTGGCATGCAGCGCTGCTGTGTATGTGTGCGTGCGCGAAATGCGCCCCTTGTCCCCTCTCTGCCCCGTTGTCTGAGCCGTGGCTGTGATATTTGATGTATCTTAATTTACACTCCGCGTCATCGTCAGACACCCGATCCCCAGCATCGGGATGAGCCTGAGAGTAGAGGGTTTTTCACAGTCCACTGTACTATCGTGGCTATGCTCAGAAAGGGAGAGCAATAGGGTGGGGCAATCGTGGCGCCGACATGAAAGAAGGGAAGCACAGTTAGAAGACACGCTCCAGTGTGTTCATGGCCATGGTTTCTAGGTGAAGCATCGCGCCGGGCACAGCTTTCGACCTGCTCCATTTTTGTCACACTAAGCTTTCTTTAGTGGCATTTTCCTTTTCTTGCGAGATGAATTTTCGGTCATGCTTACATTTGAGATTTATTTCGATAGCTTGAACTTAAGATCGGAACCTCCTCGCAGAATGTATGCGAGAGAGTATAAAAAAGAATGGGAGCAAGACCCCGAGCTCAAAGGTGGGTCCTTGTGCCTTTACTTGTAGATGGTTTGCCCGTAACGTCACAGGTGCAGATGCTCATTGTTCTAATATTGAAACATGTTTGCCACGATGACACCAGTGCACCACGTCACGCGAACCTCACCCACCCTGCTAGCTTAGCAGGTGAGCTGTCGTGCTGCTGGCTCGAGGACGCGGGTTTCATTCCCGGCCACTTTGGCCGCATTTCCATCGAGGTGAAATGCAGGAACACCCGTGCACTTAAATTTAGGTGCACGTTAGAGAACCCCAGGTGGTAAAAATTAATCCGGAGTCCCCCACTGCGTCACGCCTCCCATTAAAATCAGTTCTGGCGCGTAAAACCCCAGCAATTAAAATTATTATTAGCGCATCAACATGGTTTGCTTTTTGACAGTAACCGGTTTTCAGAGGATTACCACTGTTATCAATTTGTCGTTTACCTTTGCTCTTTGTGCACCGTCGCGGCTTTTACCATTTCGAGCGAGTTACGTTCGAAACGTGCTCGTCACCGAAAACGGCTGCGCGGTTCTTAAACTGGTGTGCCGTGTAATCTTTTAAAGTTTTTTAAAGGCGCAAGCAAGGATGCGGGAAGCCAGCGCCAGAGGGAGCGGGGTGGGGGGGCGCGCTTCTACTCTGCCAACAACCGCGCTCGTCTCGCCCGCACCGTGTCTTATCTCCCCACGGCTCTGACCTTTATGCGCCGTGCATTCGCCGTGCACCGCACGTACCTTCGCCGCTGCGGCGTATATATGCGCTTGCTGCCAGCATTTTGACAGTCGTTGTCTGCAGTCATTCAGTGTGATCTATTCACGTTTGTTTGTGCGCGCTCACACCACGCTTGTTCATTCAGTTAGTAATAGTCGGGCCACATTTTCCAACGCACGCTACACATGCAATGCTGCTCGGATCGGCAGTGCAGAGCTACAGGTGTGTCCCTTCGCACGCGCTGCCCACGGGAAGCGCTTTTCATCAACACCACCGTTTCACACCGCCTTCTCGTGGTCATCGAGTCTCTCTTCATGTCGGTCTACTTACGCCGCAGCACACCTGCTTACTTGATCAGCTCATGTTTACTACAATTCATATTGCAACCAAAGCCGCTCACCTTACTTCGTATGACATTGCTGGGTTGCTATCGCATTCATTGCTTCGCCCTTAGGGCGAAACTGTGACCTTTTTTAAATGTGCCGTGTAATTTTTTAAAGCTTTTAAATGCGCCGTGTAATCTTTTAAAGCTTCGCTTACAACGATTTAGACAGTGGAATCTGTTGTCGGTTACTTCAATTTAAAGCACGCTCTTCGCGTGCTAGAGACCTTAGATGGTGGCTAGGTTGGTGTAAATGTACACAATATTGACCCTTTTCGCGGAGCAGGTTGTTCTAGAGAAACTAGATGGCGCTTTCGGTGGCGCGCCATACACTGCCTCAGCGAAAGCGCATGAATACAAAATCATCACCGCTTCTGCCCTCTTTCTCTGCCATCAGCTGTCGGAAATGTAACTGGGTTTTTGCTCACGCAATGTTTCCATTCATGCTGTAAAATGTGGAGCGGTGAATTGAAGCCATGTGCAGTAGTTCACTGCAAAAATAGTGAGTGGCATATTAAGGAATAGAATGAATATGTGTGACCAAGTTCACGCACCGTTAGTTCACGCACCGTTCACGCATACGGACAGCCTCTGTTGCCGGCCCTTTTCAATGTACGACTTTCCTCGTAAATAAAAAAAATCACTTATCGGCCAGCGTTGTATCGCTAACCTCAGAAGAAAAGACTTCAGCCCGGCACTTCGGCAAGAGTGAGTACCGCTTCTTAAACAATGACAAAGGGAAGTAGCGCCGCTTCCTGGTATAGTAAGTTTCGCGCACTTTATCTACACACATTTACCCCTACTCGCACGCAAACTTACGCACACTCTATCGCCAACGTCTTAAGAATATGTGAATGGGCGCACACTTGAATCAGTGCGCCAAAATCATGGGTGACAGCGACTACACCGACAGAACCCCAATAGCCGAAGCTGAATGTTTCGTGAAAATCCACAGGAGTGAGCGAGTTACTAGCGATATTACATATTTGCTGCATGCTATTGGAAAGTACAGAACAGCTATGTTGCCAAGCCTTGTGTGCAACTAGAACAAATCTGTTGCAACTAGGTGATTAGGCAGAAAATATTCAGATAGTAACAGCACCGACGAACTTCACTGAGTCAGAAACGGGACAAGCCGCTGCTTCAAAGTATTGCGCAAATAAAGAACGAAAAGCAAGACACACTGATCCTGATTCAATTCATAAGCCGGATAGCTAGGAATACATTTTTAGCCTCGCTTTTAGAACAAGCACCATATACGCTGCTCGCGCCGTTTGGACAAAGCTTAATGAGATCCTAAAGTGCTTTTACAGGTTCTCAGAAATAGAGCACTCCACGGGCCGAATTTTTCAGCCCGGTCCCGTTTTTACGTTGGGCTACCCGCCCGAGCCTGACAACAAGTTTTAGGGCGAGAGCCGGGCCCGGCCCGAGCCCGGAAATATTCTGTTACCCGCCCGGCCTGGCCCGCCACCCTTTTACCTTAGGCCCGAGCCCGGCTCGAAACCGGCCTGAACCCGGCCCGAGACCGAAAAAGATCACCGAGTGGTATTTAAAAAAATAAAATAAAGAGAATGAAAAAAATTATTTTCAACGCATAAATAGATGTCATATGCAATTATGAACACCATTTGAGCGGTCTGAACACAAATACCAGCGCGCGAAGTAGTACGAATGACCCTGCCGAGCAGTATCGCCAGCAGTTTCCACAGGCGCGAACTTGATGCGGCCCAGTCCACTTCCATCGCAGCGTCGTCACAGTATTTTTCCACGTCGGGCGCCTCACTGCAAAGCATGCGCCGGCCTAGCCGCGCGTCCCACTCAACCGTATTCTAGTACACTATAGCCAAAGCACAGCCACGATCGGTCGTGAGCGCAGCGCATGAATGGAGTAAATGGAGAAAGAATGCTTCTCGTTCCCCCATGGTGCTGCGTCATGCACTGCTGCTAGGCGGCCGGTTGAGAACATGCGTGCAATCATGGATGGACGCAGTGCCATATTTCAGCCGCGTGACGAATTATCTTACCAGTAATCGTTTTACCAATTCGCCTCTAAAGAATCAGCAAGTCGCGAACGCGCTTGCACCGCGCTGAAAGCATTAATTACACTGATTTAGGTAAGGAATACAATGGCATCCTTTGGTTTGAGGCGACTTCGGTCTTTCTTCACTTTTACATTGAATTCCAACAGCGCAAAATACGACGCAAGAAAAGGGAAGTACACAGGAGTAGCACTGCTAGCTTCCAGCTGCGCCGGGGCAACAGGTTTTTCAGAGTCGAGACGCGCGAGGATAACTCGCTGCATGTTACATGCACACCACCAGAAAGTCCGAGCCCGGCCCGGGCGCGCGGCAAAATACCCGAACCCGGCCCGGGCCCGCGTCAACATACCCGAGCCCGGCCCGGGCCCGGGTCAAAAAGCACATTAGTGCCCGAGCCCGTGACAAAATTGCCCTACCCGGCACTGCATAGGGCTCGAGCTTGCGGGTAAGCCCGAGGCCGTGCAGTGCTCTACTCTGAGCTCTGGCCATAACTTCGTGTCGTCCACCCAATGAGCGTCTACGATATCTCCCGGAACAGAGGTTTCCTGAGCGGCACCGGGCGTCATGTACATCCATTGTAAACACGGAGACAGTTGAGGCAAGCAATGGACGCGTGATCACGTGATCAAACATGGCAGCGCCCACGGGATGGCCGCGAAAAGGGTCAATAGAGTGTGTCCCAGCTATCCAAGGCTAAGGTAATTGAAAAAAAAGAAAACACCGAGAAAACAAGACCGGGCGATCAGACAAATAACGCGAGATATCATAGCGCGAGATGACTGGTTTTGGCTCATAAAAACAAAAAGCCGTGGGCGCGTCGCCGTCGCACACCGCTGGACAGCTGAACTTTTTCTATGCTGTAGGCAGAGGTCACGTGAGAGGTCGATGATGCTGAACATTATTTTGCGTTCACGACAGCTAAAAAGCAGAGTTCGTAGTTAATATTACTGTTAAAAACTAAAAATAATAACGTAGTACTATCTCATAAAATAAAAGCACTGTGATTTCGCCCTCTGCAGCGATTCGCTAGAACTTGAGAACTTTCGGGACCAATCAAAAAAGTGTTCTGTGTGCAAGCATGATGTCACTGTTGTTGATGCCAAAGGTCGATCGTGAGGCGGCACTGGAGATTTTGTTACGTCGGGTTGTGCAAAAAAGTATTGCCGTAGTCGAATATGAAAGTGTATGCACAAATAAAGCTGCAAATAAAAATGGCTATATTTGGCTAGGAATATTTTTGCTATTTTTAGTGTTTGGCTACATTTCGGCGACAATTTCTCTAGCTTTGGGCTACGCCCCCTTGTGCGACCTGACAACACTGGCATAAGATGCTCTCGCATGTAAAAAAAATGCCCGGCAACCAGCTCGGGCGCGCACTCTACGGCGGCGTCCACGTCTTCCGCTGAAAGCAGATGTCATGCAAACGACAGGGGCGTTCGCTTCACGGGGCACGCCGTAACGTTGCATTTGTGCGGCTTGAGTCTAACAGCAACTGTTGTTGTCGGTGTCTGTTCGAGGGCCCTTATACTAACAGCGCTGCTACGCGCAGTGTGCACTTCTCAATTTGCTATTCTAAGATGGAGGGGGGGGGGGTACGCCTGAGTGCCCTCAGTAGAATTCCGGTTTCTTGCTCGGTGGCCATGGATGAGAGCGAGGCCGAGCCGTCTTCTCGGAGCGCTGCGCGGGAGCGGGCGGCTTTGCGGCGTCGTCGTCCGCAAGCAGCCTCTGACTACTCCAAGGGTATTGCCCGGCGAGCTGCTTCACAGCATAGGGTCCGGATTGCCAAAAGCGCGAAGCTAGCGTCGGAGACTGAGGAAGAGCGAGCCGTTCGGCTCGCCAAACGTGTGGCTAACGATGCGTATCTACCCAAGACTAATCAGTCATGTCTAGCCATTGACCTAGGCACAGCTGTCATACCTGGCTTAACGATGAGTGTATACCCGAGTATAATCATCATCATCATCATCAGCCTATATTTATGTCCACTGCATGACGAAGGCCTCTCCCTGCGATCTCCAATTACCCCTGTCTTGCGCTAGCGTATTCCAACTTGCGCCTGCAAATTTCCTAACTTCGTCAACCCATCCGGTTTTCTGGCGACCTCGACTGCGCTTCCCTTCTCTTGGTATCCATTCTGTAACCCTAATGGTCCACCGGTTATCCATCCTACTCATTACATGGCCTGCCCAGCTCCATTTCTTGCCCTAATGTCAACTAGAATATCGGCTATCCCTGTTTGTTCTCTGATCCACACCGCTCTCTTCCTGTCTCTTAACATTAGTCCTAAGATTTTTCGTTCCATCGCTCTTTGTGCGATCCTTAACTTATTCTCGAGCTTCTTTGTTAACCTCCAAGTTTCTGCCCCATATGTTAGCACCGGTAGAATGCAATGATTGTGCACTTTTCTTTTTAGCGACAGTGGTAAGCTCCCAGTAAGGATTTGGCAATGCCTGCCGTATGCACTCCAACCCAATTTTATTCTTCTGCAAATTTCTTTCTCGTGATCAGGGTCCCCTGTGAGTAATTGACCTAGATAAATGTACTCCTTTACAGACTCTAGAGGCTGACTGGCGATCTTGACTTCTTGTTCCTTTGCCAGGCATTATCTTTGTCTTCTGCATATTGACACAATGATGTGGGGCTCCCGCACCGCGGGATGGCGCGCGCAAAGGTCGGCGCCATGAAGACGACGAAGCACGTAGGCTGCACGCTCTTCTTCTGGCCCGCCAATAAAGAGAAGCGTCTTTTTTTCAAGACTCCGTCTTCGATCTACGTTACATTTTTCTGGTGGAGGTGCTGGGTACATGCTACCGCTTCCAGATCGAACCCCGTCGACAAGCCCAGTACGAAGTCCGGTCGAGCTGACTCCTGTTTACGTACGGACAGGCCGTCGACTTCAAGAACTGCCACCTAAGTACGAGCCTCTACCCAACCGAGTCAGAAGGATGAATACATCAGTTCCATCTTCTTCCTCAACGGCACCGACCGAGGTCGTCCTTAACCAGCCGCTAATCACCAAATCCTTCCATGGGGACACTTTCGAGGATGTTGAGGACTGGCTCGATCACTTTGAGCGTGTCACAGAATTCAACGGCTGGACTCCGGAGCGCAAGCTACGCAATGCCTACTTTGCCCTCGAGGACTATGCGTGGACATGGTTTGAGAACCGTGAGGCGGTCTTATCAACATGGGACGAATTCCGACGGCAGCTAATCAGCACATATGCCAGCCCCAATCGCAAGGAGCGAGCTGAATCTGCAATTCAAGCGAGAGTACAGCGGCCGAACGAAAGCGTCGCAATGTTTGTCGAAGATATGTGCCGACTTTTCTCACGCGCGGATCCGTCCATGCCGGAAGAAAAGAAGCTAAGGCACTTGATGCGCAGTGTCAAGCAAGAGTTATTCGGTGGCATAATACGCAATCCACCAAAGACCGTTGCAGAGTTTCTCGCGGAAGCCATATCAACGGAAAAGGCACTGCAGCAGCGAACAAGGCTGTACAACCGCGACGTGTCGACCCTCTCGCGTGACCCTCTCGCGTGACCCTCGACGCCTTGCGGGAGCTCATTAGGCTTGTTGTTCGAGAAGAGCTCCAAAAGCTTCAGGTGGCTCCGGCATCGGTACCGCGACTGGCTCTGGCTGAGGTCGTCCGGGAGGAAATCAGGCAGGCAGTCCAAGTCCCCGAGCGAAGCGAGACACCACAGTCCGAGACACGGCAGCCACAGCCTCGCATGTCGTATGCGGAAGTTGCGCGAAGTTCGTTGTCCCCGACTTTTCACTGTATGAGCTACGTCCTGGACTTCCATGGTGTGCGCGCCGTCGAACAAGCAACTGGCGACTTCAGGCCTCGCCGCACGCCATTTATGGCTGAAGCACGACCAACCCGCAAGAACGACGTATGGCGCACTGCAGACCGGAGGCCCTTTTGTTTTCATTGCGGTGAAGCCGATCACCTCTACAGGGCATGTCCTTACCGCCGAGCTGGGCTCCGTGGATTTTCACTGAATGCGCCGTGCCCGCGCAATGGCGAACGCCCCCTGGAGATTTAAGCCTGCCTCGCGGACGCCAGGACCTCATTTGCCCCACGATTCCGTGACACCCGGTCACCGTCACCCGCCCGACACAGGTCTTCCAGCCCCCTCTTCACGCCTAGTGCTACAAGGCATCACCCAGCCCTGCTTCCCGGGAAAACTGAGTTCAGCAACCTGCGGAGGTGAGGTCGCTGATGTTGCGAACGCTGAAGATCCTCCACTACGACGACCGCGATATGACTCAATTGAGACGCAGAGAAATCAGTGCAGTTTGGTGTCAGTATCTTGCGACGTACCAGTTACCATAGAGGACCACGGAGTCACGGCGTTGATTGACATGGGTGCGGATACGTCTGTTATGAGCCAGAATCTCGCGCGTATACTGAACAATGTTTCGACGCAATGGGCCGCAACTCAGATTCGTACTGCAGGAGGGCACCTCATAACTCCAATGGGCCGGTGCCCGGCACGAGTCACACTCGCGGTTACACGTACATCGGCGACTTCGTCATTCTTCCTGAATGTTCAAAGGACCTTATACTCGGCATGGATTTCCTTCAGGCGAACGGTGCCATGATCGACCTGCAAGAGTCTAGAGTCAGCTTTGCTACTACACAAGCCATAGCGAACAGTAATGACAACGACCGTGACATCGCGCTTGATTTTGCCGACGATCACGTCACGTTGCCACCCAAGAGCAGCGTGCTTGTGACTCGTTGTCCGATGCGACATGGAGGACGATGCCGAAGGAATTGCTGAGGCAAACATCCCCCTGCTTCTTGAGCGCCACATTTGCATAGCCAGAGGGCTTCTTCAGGTGCGAAACAGATGTTCAGACGTGTTAACAAACTTTAGCAACGAGTATCGGCATGTACCACGAGGAACGACAATCACATTTCTTCCGAAATCATTGATGTTAATGACATTGGCACATTGGAAATCGCATCGTCTCAACAAACTGAGTTACCCAGCCTAAAAGAACGGATTCACGTTAACGCTGCTCTGCCAGATCATCAGAAAGACCATGTACTGAGTCTCGTGAATGAATTTGCCGAGTGTTTTTCAACGTAGTCCAAAGTACGGCGCACGTCCATCACAGAGCACCGCATTATTACGGACGAATCCGCATGTCCTGTTCGCCAGCATCCTTAGTGTCTCCAGTGGAGAGGGAAGCGATCAAGCAGCAGGTGAAAGAGATGCTCCAAGACGACGTGATCCAGCCGTTCACAAGCCCGTGGGCCTCCCCAGTAGTGTTAGTCAGAAAGAAAGACAACACATTACGTTTCTGTGTAGATTACAGAAAGTTGAACCGTCTCACCAAGCGCGATGTTTATATATTGCCACGCATCGACGACGCATTGGATCGTCTACAACATGCCAAGTTTTTTTCTTCGTTGGATCTTAAATCCGGGTATTGGCAAATCGAAGTTGATGAGCAGGATCGTGAAAAAACAGCGTTTGTGACACCTGACGGGCTTTATTAGTTCAAAGTTCTCCCCTTCGGTCTCTGTTCCGCCCCTGCCACCTTTCAGCGGATGATGGATACCGTGCTTGCTGAACTCAAATGGCAAACCTGCCTCGTATACTTGGATGACGTCGTCGTGTTTTCGAGCATGTTTGACGAACATCTCGCACGACTCGAGAGCGTCCTCGCTGCGATCCGTACTGCCGACCTCACCATCAAGCCTGAAAAATGCTACTTCGGGTTCCAAGAGCTCAAAATTCTTGGCCATGTCGTTTGTCCTAAAGACGTCCTACCAGACCCCGATAAGTTAGCTGCCGTCGCCGAGTTTTCACCACCAACAGACAAGAAGGCTGTCCAACACTTCCTTGGTTTGTGCGCCTATTATAGACGCTTCGTCGAGGGATTCTCGAGAATTGCTGAACCTCTGACATGACTTACACGCGATGATGTGCCTTTCATTTGGGAAGACGAGCAGCCGCAGTCGTTCAATGAATTGCGCAAGCGTTTGCAAGCTGCCCCAATACTTGCTCATTTCGACGAAGACGCAGACACAGAAATCCATACTGACGCCAGCAATGCGGGTCTCGATGCAGTTCTTGTGCAGTGGCAAGATGGTGCGGAATGCACCATTGCTTATGCAAGCCGCAGTCTCACCAATGCTGAGAAAAACTATTGAACCACTGAAAAAGAATGCTTAGCGGTTGTGTGAGCAATTAGTAAATTCCGACCCTACTTGTAAGGTAGACCCTTTAAGGCTGCCAGCGATCACCATGCCCTGTGCTGGCTTGCCAACCTCATGGATCCCTCAGGCAGACTAGCCCGTTGGAGCCTACGGTTACAAGAGTACGACATAACCGTTGTCTACCGATCTGGAAGAAAGCACAGCGACGGTGACTGTTTGTCACTCGCACCGCTTCCTACGACATCATCGGACCCTGACTATGACTTGCCATTTGTCGGCGTTGTCGATGCCGTAAAGATGGCTGAGCACCAGCGCGCTGACCCTGAGCTGCTGCCGCTGATCGAGCACCTTAAAGGAGTTGAAGGTGTTTTACCTCGCTCGCTCTTGCGCGGCTTATCATCGTACTGTTTGCGCAACAACCTCCTTTACAGGAAAAACTGCGGAAGCGGTCCAAATACGTATCTCCTTGTCGTGCCGTCGGCGCTGCGCCAAGACATTTTGCAAGCCTGTCATGGTGAGCCATGCGCGGGACACCTGGGATTCGCTAAGGATACTACAGAAGTATTATTGGCCCCGGCTTTTTTCTTCTGTGCAACGGTACGTAAAGACCTGCCGCGATTGTCAGCGTCGCAAGAAACCGCCCTTTAAGCCAACTGGCTTTCTCCACCCTGTGGACCCTCCTCAAGCACCGTACCAACAAATAGGAATGGATCTACTTGGGCCATTCCCAGTTACCTCTTCGCGGAACAGTTGGATAGTCGTCGCTACCGACTACTTAACCCGGTATGCCGAAACCGAAGCTATTCCGCAAGCAAACTCGTATGAAGTGGCCAAGTTCTTCGTCCACCACATCGTCCTACGACATGGTGCACCGTCTGTTCTCATCACGGATCGCGGTAAAGCATTTACAGCCCAATTTATGCAGGACGTTCTCCAGCTGACCCATACTTCTCACGGCAACGGCACTGCCTATCACCCTCAAACCAATGGATGAACGGAACGTCTGAACAGAACGCTGGCTGATATGCTCTCCATGTATGTCGACGTAGAGCATAAGATGTGGGACCCTATGTGACCTTTGCGTATAATACTGCTGTACAGGAGACTACACAGTTTACGCCGTTTGAATACGGGTGCCACGTCACCTCAACACTTGACGCCATGCTACCTGTGTCTAATAATAGCCCGACCAGCGAAAACGTGGAAGAGTTTGTGCAAAGAGCCGAAGAAGCCCGCAAGCTTGCTCGGCATCGTATCCGGAGCCAACAGCATACCGACACCCTTCGATACAACGTCCATTACAATACCGGCGACTGCGTGTGGGTCTGGATGCCCATCCGTCGCCGTGGACTCTCCGAAAAGTTGCTCCGCCGGTATTTTGGTCCCTACAAGGTTACACGCCGCCTCAGTGACGTAACCTACGAAGTCGTCCCCTGCAGTTCCGAACCCGGTTCGCTCCGTCGTCGTTGTCACGCTGAAGTTGTTCATGTAGTGCGCATGAAACCATACAATGCTCGTACGTGAACGCCAAGATGCACCTGAGGAGCTCCATTTATTATCGTGGCTAAAAGAACTTTTTGACGCGACCGAGACGGTCGCTTTTCCCACGGGGGGCAATTGACACAATGATGTGGGGCTCCCGCACCGCGGGATGGCGCGCGCAAAGGTTGGCGCCATGAAAGACGACGAAGCACGTAGGCTGCACGCTCTTCTTCTGGCCCGCCATTAAAAAGAAGCGTCTATTTTTTCCAAGACTCTTCTTCGATCTACGTTACAATATTAATCTTCAACCCAATTCTTACACTTTCTCGATTAAGGTCCTCAATCATTTGCTGTAATTCGTCTCCATTGTTGCTGAATAGGACAATGCCATCTTCTAACCGAAAACCCCCGCAGTGGCGTCTGCGTCAGCAGGCGTTTGGTGTGGTGCGACGCCACGGACCCGAGCACATGGGGGTCGGCATCTCCCGCGTGTAGCCGTGTGCGGCTTCGCCGTGTCCGGGGAAAAAGAGGATCCTGGGGGTTGAGCCGATGCCGGGTGTTCGGACCTTTATGGCCCCTCGGCGGAGGCAACACGCCTCTTTGGCCCCCGCTTCACGTAGACGGCACCCCCGGACTGACCCACCCGGGGGAAATCGGTGGTCGCCTTTTCCTGTCCCCCTCTCCGATCTTTCTCTGCTCTATTTTTCTGTCTTCACTGTCCTGTCATCTCTTCTCTTCTGTTACTTCCTCAATTTCCATAGGCGGCTTGGGTTAACCTTGTGTAGGTGCCCTCCCTTGGGTTTATATATAAGCTTATAGCGGCAATGTACGGCTGGCCCCTGCAGCCTTACACGTTAAGTGCTGCAGCGTCCCCTTGTTGAACTCTGTGGTGGGTGGCTGCCATTGCTGCCGAAATAGACCAAACTGCTATGGGAACACCCGCTTTTCCCCGCCTTCTTGATCGTCTCCCTCAGAAGAGGGGACACACCGATGAGATTCTGAACTTTTTCACCAGACCAAAATACATTTTCCCCCGATTCCAAGTAGTCAATAGTGAAAGAACCGAAAAACTAGCAAGAACCATATCCCCATTTGTAGTTGCAAAAAGCTTGACCAACATGCTAGGCCCTGGCTACAAAGTCACCAAATGCCAAGCGGGGATCTTCTGCTTGAGCTACGGGATAAGGAGCAATACAACAGACTCGGCAAGCTTGTTACTTTTGGTGATGTCCCAGTTTCCGTTTCACCGCATCGATCTATGAACATAGTACGGGGGGTAGTATCTGAAGCAGACCTCATCGACCTATCTGAAACCGAACTGTTGGAAGGATGGAAGGAGCAAAATGTCACGAATGGGCAGCGCATTGTTATCAGGCGGGACAATAAAGAAATTCGCACGAAACACCTGATACTTACCTTTGAATTGAGCGTTTTGCCACAAAGCATTGAAACAGGCTACACAAAGACATCCGTAAGACCATACATCCCAAATCCTAGTCGATGCTCATGCTGGCGTCTCTTATGCAGCGGTTGGCCCATCATTTTCAGATGCCGACGCCCTGCACTCCCCCCCCCCCCCCCCAAAAGAGCATTTTCACAGCAGAGGCTTATGCAATACTGTCGGCTCTTAAACATATCAAAGAATCGAAAATACCAAAAGCAATTATCTACACAGACTCGCTGAGCTTAGTAAAAGCTTTAAAATCTCTTAAAAGGCACAAGAATCCCGTAATAGTATCGCTTTATTCATTAATATGTAATATTTATGCGTCTGGGCAGCATGTTGTGGTGTGCTGGGTGCCAGGACACCGAGACATCGAGGGAAATGTACTGGCAGACCAGGTTTCCACATCCATCGACGCAAAAGCTGGAAACACATCCATGCCCGTCCCTGTTCCCGATATGAAGCCATATCTACGCAAGAGTTTTCGAGCCCACTGGCAACGTTTGTAGGACGCCCAGAGTCTAAACAAACTTCATTTAATTAAGCCTCGCTTAGGGAACTGGCCATCAACCACGAAATCTAGAAGAAATGATGTCCTATTCTGTAAGCTCAGAATAGGACACACTTACGGCACGCACAATTACTTGTTGTCTGGAGGCGAACCCCCGACCTGTACAAGATGTGGGGAGGTACTTACTGTACTTCACATCCTAGTACAGTGTCCACTAATAGAACCTGAAAGAAAGAAACACTTCGTTCAAGCCTATAGAGAGAATATACCCCTTCACCCAGCAATGTTTTAGGGGCGAAGCTCCTTAAAGCGGCACCCGTTCGTCCCTTGTCGTAGTAGTAGTGTGTAACCAGTCTGAGAAAAATGAGAAAAAAAAATTACGAAGTTGTGTCCGTAGCGCGGAATCGAACTAGGGACCCCTCGCTTCCGAGCGCGCGGCGTTAGCCCACTACGCGACGAAGCACACATAGACACAAGCACCACGATGGCAATAAATACCCAACATTAACGAAAGGCCGCGTTTCTAGCGCGTTTCTAACGCGTTTGTGCTAGCGCGTTACGGCCCGTGTAAGAAGCTGGTGTAAGACGCTGTGGCCTCTCCGCTTTACCTTCAACGCGTTTCGAACGCGCTGCCCAAGGCGGTGGCAAGTCAAGTTCAAGTCGAGGAGCGTTTATGAATACCGGGGGTATACTCTCTCAGCAGTCATGTGATGGCGTCGGCAAACGCGGTGCACGTTCCGGCATATGTAAATGACTGCGTAAGACGCTGTGGCCGCTCCCCCTTACTAGAGAGTACTGCACGTCTCTAACGCGTTTGTGCTAGCGTTCCCTTAAGCGGGAGATCCGATGATTCCCTCCGAAGCTTCGCCCACTCATCATCATTCACCCCGTGGATATGCTGTGATTTTTTTACTTAATGAACCGGTATTTCAGCACGAATCAGTTATAGCCTTTTTAACCGACATCGACATTTTGCAAGTTGTTCGCCCGAGAGATTCGTAGCAGGTCCTCTTCCAGAGGACGCTGCTGCGACAGCATTTTGAAATGCACTCTCCTCCAGGCTCTTGCTTCTAAGGGTCTCTGTGAGGCAGTAGTGCCTTGTATCGCTCACAGCTTTTTATACCATATTATATTCATTGCGCCCCTATCACATCATTGTCATGATCTTATTAATTTTGTATTTTACGCACCTTAAGTGCGCAGGTTTTTAGGCCCCTTTACAGCCACCCTACACCTACCCACAGTCATTGATCATACTGACACGTATACATGTTTATCTTTCACCGGTGGCCGCTTTCCACCGGCTAACAAATATTAAACGTTATCGCTTGGTGCAGGACGCGCCTGTATCGGAAGTTTCTAGAACGTTATCGATGCTTCTTTCCGTTGCCTGTTTTCACCGACGCTTATGTTAGACACCGACGCGAATTGTCTAGAACTTTCTGGAAGACACGCGGGCATCAGGGATTAATCTGGAAGCTTCGATGACTCAGGTATAAAAGCCGACGCGCTTCGCCGCTGATCAGATTTTCGACGATCGCCGACTGTGTTCGCCGCTATCGTTGTGCTTTGTGTACCTTGCTTTTGTGGGCACAGGTTCGCCCAATAAACAACCAGTTTCGTTGTACACAGTTTTACGACTGTTTTCTTCAGCGTCACTACTACGTGACAATACCATTGCTCACTCAGTACACCACGTCTTGGCGCTCTTTGGCCATAGCTGGCCCTTGCGCCAGAAAACAACATATATCATCATCATCATGCAAACCGAAGGTTGCCGCCGCCGTTGATCCTCACTACTAAGCCTCCCCAATCTAAGAGCTTGAATACTTCTTCTAAGCATGCAGTGAATAGCATTGGAGAAATTGTCTCCTTGCCTGACCATTTTTTTGATAGGTAACTTTCTACTTTTCTTTTGGAGAATCAAGGTAGCTGTGGAGTCCTTGTAGATGTTTGCTAAGATATTCACGTATGCCTCCTGTACCCCTTGATTTACGCAATGCCTCTATGACTGCTAGTATCTCTACTGAATCAAATGCCTTTTCATAATCTACGAAAGCCATATAGAGAGATTGAGTGTACTCCGCTGATTTCTCGATTCCTTGATTGATGACATGAATATGATCCATCGTAGAATATCCCTTCCTGAAGCCAGCCTGTTCTCTTGGTTGGCTGAAGTGGTGCCCTGATTCTAAAATGAGCATCACTTAATCTGCGGTGCTTGAGAGCGCATATTAAACCGGTGACTGGCACTTAAGTTCGTGTTCCCTTTACTGTGCCTCACGAATTGCAACGTCTGCCGCAGGTGGAAATTAACACCACCACACGAGCACCTGCAATTTAATGGCATTTTTATAAAATAACACTCGAAAAAAATTAGGGGCAGCTTCCCATCTAGTGGTATCAAGACTGGGCAAACAGCGCAGCTGTTGGCCCTTCCCTAACTTTAACTTTGCTTAATTTGGCTTTGCTTCGCTGGTTCTTAGCTTTGTTCTTGCTTTCCCTTGCTTAACTTGGTTTGGCTTGGCGGGTTATTAGCCAAATTTAGCCGACCCCTAGTATCGAGACGATACTCGGGATCGGCGCGCAGTCTTTTTAAGGCCACTTAACAGTCAGACGCAGCGTTGACGCGTATATGCGCTCGGCACGGGGACGCCGCGCCAGCGAAAGCGCAGCCAACGTTACTAGACTAGCTTCAGTTGTAAAACTCGGCGGCGTTACGCGGAACTGCCACCCGCCCGTGCCTTTATGGCGCTATCGTCGCACCCAGTTTCACTTCCCCACTAGCCGGCTACGCGAACTGGCCGGACGAAACACGCGGTGCAGCGTTGGTGTATTCAGTGCTTAGGCGCCGACTGCGGAAGGGGGGGGGGGGGCTCCGGGGCTCGAGCACCCACTGGAGTTTTCCCGGAGGGGGGGGGGGGGTTACTTGCCCAAAAATTGAAATGCATATTCGACTAATTAACAAAAATTCCCCAGTTAGGCTTTTAACATATTCACTTTTGGCCGATGTTGCAATTTAAAAATCCTAGCCGTGGAGTTCACAAGGCGGATGCAATAGGAACTAATTCTCAGGATGGCACCAGTTTCGAGATATTAATTCCCGAAAATTGCGGAGAAATGCATTGGTGTTCCAGTTACCTTTGTGCTTACCCGCCGTGGTTGCTTAGTGGCTCTGGTGTTGGACTGCTAAGCATGAGGTCGCGGAATCAACGGCCACGGCGGCTGCATTTCAATGGAGGCGAAATGTTAGAGCACCTGTATAATTAGATTTAGGTGCACGTTAAAGAACCCCAGGTGGTCTAAATTATTCCAGAGTCCTCCACTACGGCGTGCCTCATAATCAGATCGTGGTTTATATATCTATTCATATAATATTACTTGTACGAATAATAAAAGTACGAATATATATCTATTCTTACTTTTGTGCTTTGATGCATAAAACGACGTTTTGTTAAGAAAGTGACTGGCACGCCAATGCATTTCTCTGCAAAGTTAGAGAATTGATATCTCGACACTGGTGTCTGCCTTAGAATTAGTTCCAAGTGGATCCGAACTCGACGGCTAGAATTTGTAACTTGCAACATGGGTCATAAGGTAATTAGCTAAAAACTTAAATGGTTAATTTTTGTTAATTATTCGATCATGCATTTCAATTTTTTATGCAAGTACTGTCCGCCTCTTCGAGTGTCTAGACAAGCTCATGAGCTATAATTGTGCTATCTGCCACAGGCAACCTCTAAAAATTTTTGAAAGTGTTAGTTGAAACACCTTGTATATAGAATTCTCTCAGTAACCGAAATGATGCCAAGCCGGATTCACTCGAAATCAGAATAACGTCTGCCGGGCCGAAGTCTAACGTCTAACGGGCCGAAGTCTAGAAGTCATGCGCAGCAGCGCTTATACTCGGAATCAAAGGGCTAAAAAAAGAGTGCAGTTTGGTCGGGAAGGCGAAGGAGTGTTGGTGATGGCGAAGTAGAAGGCAATTACACGAACCAACATTCTTACCGTGTAAATCCCTGTAAGAATCGCACCCGTGTAAGAGCCGCACCCCCAACTTGACAGCCAATATTCCAACTGAGAAGCAATCGTGAAGCAATCGACATCCAACCGAGAAGAAATCGTGTTCCGTGCGCTTGACAGCGAATTGTCGCGCGCAGCGTACTTTCGCGCGTCGCTACTGGAAGCCGAGAGGAGACGATCGCGGAGGTTTACGGCGAATTTAATACTCGGAGTTGGAAAAATTACGTCTAATAGCCAGGTCCCATAAAAGGCCCCTCAAAATCGCGACAGAAAAGTGCGGTCCTTACGCGAGTCTATACGTTAGTTAGAGTGGCCATATAAATTGTAGTAAACATTCACCTAAAATTGAAATAACAAGCATAGTGTAATGCACGGACCATGTAAACCTGTAAATGCCTCACTGCATGAACTCAAGCACTCGCTTTCACAACGCAAGCATTATGAAGAACCCCGGCAGCAGAGGCGAATGGTTCGTACAGCCGCGTGATTTACCGCAACTCCGAAAATTAGATTCATCATCATTATCTCCCTATCTTTAAGTCCACTACAGACGGCCTCTGTCAGTGATCTTCAATAACCTCTGTCTCTTAACTGTGCAAAACTAGGGGTGCGGAAAGACAGCCCGGCAAGGAAGATCGCCATTGATCATAGCATCCACCAATGATTACCAACAATTAGATATGGCGCGCGGGCCGCATAAGCGTCAGCCGCGCACGGTCATTCACAGCTACGACAGGGCTAGAGAAGACGCCTGCTCTCCTTCCCATTCACATTTGATTACGTGACCTACAACTAACCCGAATATTGAGCGCGTGGGAAGACAATGCCCATCAAGCCGCCATACTTTTCAGCTCACTGTTACGTGGTCTTTCCCGCACCCACAGTGTGCGGGTCGCTAATGTATATGGCTTTGGGATTTAATACGGAACAGCTCGGCGACAACAGCGAAAATTTGACTACTTGAATAAGTGCTTTCGCCATAAAGCGAGAAAGAGAACATTGTTAGTAAGGGCTATATATATATATATATATATATATATATATATATATATATATATAATATATATTGTGGGCGTTTATTACGCACGTCTTCTTCATGTGTATATTATCATCATCATCATCGGGTGTGTGATTTTGCTGGTTCGCTCCCAAGTACTCGGGCCGAATAAACAGAGACGTCATAGGTGGTGGAGGAGCTCTTCGATCCTTAGTCCTCTGCCCGCTCAGTCTACCCCGTGGAGCTACGTTCAGGCCGCCGCTTGCGCCCACTGTCCGCTAGCATGTCTCAGGACGCACCACCTTCCACTTCTACCGCTACCATTTTGACACCACCAGCCACCCCTTACATCCTAAGCAGCCACCAGCGTGACCCCCATCTCTTCGCTGGTCTTCGTGAAGATGTGGAGGACTGGCTGGACGACTACGAGCGAGTAAGTTCCGCTAATCGTTGGGACGACCCCAACAAGCTCCGCCACGTCTCTTTCTACCTGACGGGTGTGGCGAAGACATGGTTCTTCAACCACGAGATCGACTTTACTGACTGGGCTGCCTTCAAGGAGCAGCTGCGCCAAGTATTTGGTACACCGGCCGTTCGTTCTACCATCACAAAGAAAACTCTCGATACTCGCGAACAGCCGCCAGGTGAGTCTTAAACATCCTACATAGAGGATGTTCTAGCGCTTTGCCGCCGTGTGAGTTCTTCTATGCCAGAGTCAGAGAAAGTGCGCCACATTCTGAAAGGCATTAGATATGTCGCCTTCAATGCTCTTGCCATCAAGAACCCCGCTACAATCGCTGACATTGTCACAACGTGTCAGCGCCTGGACGAACTTGAGTCTGTTCGCCTTCAGCCGGACGTTGTCGACTATTCTTCTACGGCGGATCCACATCTGCGTGTCATGATACATGAGAGTGGCTTGTTGGGCTAGTTGGTACATGGTTATACTTGGAATGCCAGCAAACTTGGAAGTAGAAAAATCGAGAAGAAGACATAGACAAAGTGACAGGAAGGTGGCTGGACTAACAACTGAACTTCACACATGAAAACGACGTCCCCCAAGTCCGCACTGAACATGCGCAAGGCACAATATAACATAAATACGGTCATCATCTAATCTATACACGTCTACACTGATCAAGAAATAAAATCTCTTTCTTGGTAAGGAACACAGATGGCGCGCTTACACACTTCTCGGGCCCTAGTTTATAGATTTGATAGGCTTCAATCAGCTCTCTTTCCTGCTGAGTCTTAGCCTTCCCCAAGATTGATACTTCACTGAAGATGGGATTACAACCGCACTCCTTACAATGTAGTGGAAGATTACCTCCTGTGCCTGTAGGTATCAGATTCGCATGCTCACGCATCCGATCATTCACACAGCGACCGGTTTGTCCTATGTAATATCTACCACATTTCAAGGGAATACTGTACACTACACATGTGTCGCACGTGCGGTGCTTCGCGACATGCTTGGTATTGCACGAACTCTTTCGCGAACTGTGCTGCGAGACCTTCATGCACAGTTTTGAAAGCTTACAAGGCGCGGAGCAAACCAATCTGACGTCGTTCCTTGCCGCAACCTTTTTCAATCTGTGTGAAATGCCATGTATATACGGCATAATCACCAAGTTCTTTTTTATTTTGTCTCGTACTTCGCGATCCCCTCTGTTTTTCATTTTCAAACGCTTGTGCACAGATTCAGCCACTGAATCTGTGCACAAGGTCACATTTGCTGGGCTTATAGTCCTAGAACTAAAAAGACGTTGCTACCGTATCAATCCGCTCACTCGAAACTGATCAAGCGTGGCATAGCCTTTTTGTGCTTGTCGAATGCGGTGGAAAAGAGTTGTACGCATTTAATGCAAGACAGTGCCTCCCAGCAAGAGAGGAGACTGTTAGTGGCAGGCTATCCAAGGACTTTGATCACTGCAGTGGCTGAATCTGTGCACAAGCGTTTGAAAATGAAAAACAGAGGGGATCGCGAAGTACGAGACAAAATAAAAAAGAACTTGGTGATTATGCCGTATATACATGGCATTTCACACAGATTGAAAAAGGTTGCGGCAAGGAACGACGTCAGATTGGTTTGCTCCGCGCCTTGTAAGCTTTCAAAACTGTGCATGAAGGTCTCGCAGCACAGTTCGCGAAAGAGTTCGTGCAATACCAAGCATGTCGCGAAGCACCGCACGTGCGACACATGTGTAGTGTACAGTATTCCCTTGAAATGTGGTAGATATTACATAGGACAAACCGGTCGCTGTGTGAATGATCGGATGCGTGAGCATGCGAATCTGATACCTACAGGCACAGGAGGTAATCTTCCACTACATTGTAAGGAGTGCGGTTGTAATCCCATCTTCAGTGAAGTATCAATCTTGGGGAAGGCTAAGACTCAGCAGGAAAGAGAGCTGATTGAAGCCTATCAAATCTATAAACTAGGGCCCGAGAAGTGTGTAAGCGCGCCATCTGTGTTCCTTACCAAGAAAGAGATTTTATTTCTTGATCAGTGTAGACGTGTATAGATTAGATGATGACCGTATTTATGTTATATTGTGCCTTGCGCATGTTCAGTGCGGACTTGGGGGACGTCGTTTTCATGTGTGAAGTTCAGTTGTTAGTCCAGCCACCTTCCTGTCACTTTGTCTATGTCTTCTTCTCGATTTTTCTACTTCCAAGTTTGCTGGCATTCCAAGTATAACCGTGTCATGATACGAGCTATGATACGCGAAGAATTAGTCAATGGGCTTCCGTGTGCCCCGTCCGTCCGTGTGCCCCAGCGCGCCTTCTAGCGCAGCCTTGAGTGACATCATCAGGGATGAACTGGCGTCCTTGACCTGCTCCACGCGCGTGCTACCCTCCGTCTCTCGTCCCCTACCAACGTACGCGGAAGTTGCTTCCACGCCTCCAGGCAACGTCAACTTCACGGTGCCGCTACCCACGTACGCGTCGATTGCTGCCGCGCCGCCAGTAAACATCTCGTCGATGACGCCCGAGCTCTCATCAGCCCATTTGACTGCACTGACTCCCGGAGCACCCAGCCCCCTGTACTATCCGCCACGGCGTCCGTCACGTCCCACGTGCTATTACTGCGGCTATCGCGGCCATATTTCACGTTTCTGCCGCGAGCGCCAGCAGGACGAGCGTCGGGGATACATCTCTGAACCCAACTTTTCCGGTGGAGTGTCTTCCCAAAGCCGGCGTTTCTCTTCACCTCCGCCCCGCTCTACTTCTCTGCCCGCAGCTTCTGAAGACCAAAGCCCTTACCGTTCAGCCAGACGCCGCTCCCCTTCGCCGTTCCTCCGCTCCACGTCACCACTACGGCCCGTCTCCCTTAACTCCAACATTCGTCCGGAAAACTAAGCGATGCAGTTTTTGGAGGACAAACTCCATACGACACCAGGACTGATATTCCTCCAGCGCGCCCGTCCAAGATGCTCTCAGTGTTTGTCCAAGGAGTGCCCGTCATGCTTTGGTGGACACAGGTGCGAAAATTTGTTATTCACGCTATTTATGTTCCCGTCTAAGGAAATTCATGACGCCATACGATGGACCGACGTTAGTTGCAGCCCAAGGAGACCCTGTTCGACCTTCCGCTCTTTGCACTGCCCGTGTCTTGATCGATGATATCCTGCACCGTATACAATTAGCTGTGCTGTCCCCATGCACTCATCAACTTATTTTAGGGTGGGATTTTCTCTCTGCTGCGTCCGCGGCTATTTGTTGTGGCCAACGCGTCGTCCATCTTACGGACACTGACTACTTACTTGGGGAAGACAGGTACACGCCATTGCGCCTGATCGCTGCGGAAGATACCGAACTGCCTCCCGGCCGACAGGGCGTTATTACCATTATGTCGACCAATATCGACCATGGTGACGTCATGGTCTTGCCCTCTTCCCGTTGCCTTCATAAAGGCATCGCTTTTGCACCAGGTGTAGTTCGATTTTACAATGGCTCGGTGCTTGTCACAGCCACGAACGCCACATCGGAGAAAATTCTCCTTCCGCGAGAATTCTCCTTCCGCGAGCTACGACAGTAGCTTGCGCGGCCGACCCCGGGCCTGTATGCGTCGTGTCCCTTACGACTATGTCTTCCAAAGACCCTTCTACTTGTGCTACTGCTTCTCCCTCCGCCCTTACTGCAGCCATCAGCAGTGACTTGCCACCTTCACAGATGCAGCAGCTGCTTGCTTTGTTGAACAAACACGCAAATTCTTTTCATGTCCATTCATCGACTCTGGGCCAAACCACAGCTGCAGCGCATCGCATTCAAACAGACGAAGCGTTGATAGTGCGCCGTTTCCCGTACCGCGTCTCCCTAGCCAAACGGAAAATCATAGAAGAAAATGTCGCGGACATGTTACAACAGAAGGTCATGCGGCCCTCATGTAGCCCTTGGTCATCTCCGATTGTTTTAGTGCGAAAAAAAGACGGTTCCGTGCTCTTTTGTGTGGATTACCGGGCCCTCAATAAGATCACTCGAAAGGACGTATACCCTATGCCTCGCATTGACGACGCCCTTGATTCACTACAAGGTGCAGAATACTTTTCAAGCCTCGATCTGCGTTCCGGCTATTGGCAAATTCCCATGCAGGAAGACTATAAAGAAAAAACAGCGTTTGCCACCTCTGATGGACTTTACGAATTCAACGTCATGCCTTTCGGGATATGCAATGCACCTGCGACTTTTTAACGCATGATTGATACCGTGCTGCGTGGCCTGAAATGGAAAACTTGCCTCTGCTACCTGGATGACATTGTCGTCTTTTCATCCACATTTCCGCAGCATCTGCAACGCTTAGATGAAATTCTGACGTGCCTTGCCGACGCTGGTCTTCAGATCAACACGAAGAAATGCCGTTTCGCCAGCAGATCTCTTAAGGTCCTGGGGCATGTCGTCAGCAAGGAGGGCATACGTCTGGACTCTGACAAGATTGCTGCGGTTCTTCGCTTCCCTCGCTCAGAAAGGCCTAGAGACTTGCGAAGCTTCCTTGGCCTCGCTTCTTATTTCCGTCGCTTTATGCGGAACTTTGCCTCCATCCCTGTGCTACTAGACAAGCTACTTGCTTCCGGTGTACCCTTTCACAGGTCTCATAATTGTGAAGCAGCCTTTGATATTTTGAAGGACGCCCTCACGTCTGAACCTGTGCTTTGCCATTTTGATGAGACTGCACTGCACCGACTCTCTTGCACACAGACGCTAGCGGCAACAGCATCGGTGCCATTCTTCTGCAACGCGACAACTCTTCGCACGAGAGAGTAGTTGCATACGCCAGCCGCGTCCTCACCCATGCCGAGAACAACTATACAATAACTGAGCAGGAGTGCCAGGCTGTTGTTTGGTCCGTACAGAAGTTTCGTCTCTATTTGCACGGGCGTCATTTTACAGTTGTTACGGACCACCACGCATTATGCTGACTCTCCACTCTCAAGAACTTGACTGGACGGCTTGGTCGTTGGGTTCTCCGCCTGCAAGAATATGACCTTGACATTATTCATAAGTCAGGCAAAAAACACCAAGATGCTGACGCTCTTTCTCGTTGCCCGCTTCATGGATCACGTTTGTTGGCAGTATGCTCCTCGCTCAAAAATGGGCCTTCTCCCGTTCAGCTCGGCCCACAGCAAGCTCATCAAGAGAGGTGTTGCCTCAGCCGCGCTGGGAAACGCTCTCCAGCGCTCCTGCTATCACCAGGTGCACACCAGCTTTTGTTCCCAAGTGGAGAGGCTGCTCAGTGCAGGATACCCGTGTCCACTCCTCACCAGCGTCGCGGAAAAACTTATTGAAAAGTGTGCAAAGCTGCCGCCTGTGAAGCAGCCAGACGGCGGCAGAAGCAGGTATGCCATCATGCCCTACATTCATGGCGTCTCCCACAGCATAAAGAGAATCGGGCAACGGGCAGGTGTTCGTGTAGTTTTGTCCGCGCCTAACAAGCTAGGTCGACTTTGCCGCCAGGTCAACCAGGAGAAACCCAGACAACCTGCGTGTAAAAAGAACCATGCCACACCATTCGTCCAGTGCAAAGCAGGGGTGGTGTACGAGGTGCCTCTCCCCTGTGGTCGCTCCTACATTGGACAGACTGGTCGCTGCCTAAACGATCGCTTAAGAGAGCATGCCTACAGTCTTCGCTCCGGTACTAGCAGCAACTCGGCCTTGCACTACAGTGTTTGTGATCTGTGCCGTAATCCGGGACTTGACTTTCGCAGTGCATGATCCGCAGACGCTACCATGACGCTTGTGCCCGAGAAATCTTTGAGGCGACTGCCATTGCAAGGAGTGGTGCGTCTTGCGTCAGCACTCCGTCTGTGGCCTTGTCTGAGGCAGAACTAACACATCTCCGGAACCGTCACAATTCGCGGGAAATCCAAGTCTAATCAGTGTCTATTTTTTGCCCATGCGCAGCGATCTACCATTCTTTTCTTTCATTTTCTTTTTTGGTAGATATGTGTTCCTTTCTGAATAAAGAATTCAGTCGTCAGCCAGCGCTGGTGTGTGTCTGCCTTCTTGTCTTCCTGTCCTGTTTTTTCGCGCTGTTCCCCTTTTGATCTACAATTACCCCTTTCTTGCGCTAGCGTATTCCAACTTGCGCCTGCAAATTTCCTAACTTCATCATCCCATCTGGTTTTCTGCTGACCTCGACTGCGCTTCCCTTCTCTTGGTATCCATTCTGTAACCCTTATGGTCCATCGGTTATCCATCCTAGGCATTACATGGCCTGCCCAGATCCATTTCTTCCGCTTAATGTCAACTAGAATATCGGCTATCCCCGCTTGTTCTCTGATCCACACTGCTCTCTTCCTGTCTCTTAACGTTACTCCCAAGATTATTCGTTCCATCGCTCTTTGTGCGGTCCTTAACTTGTTCTCGAGCTTCTTTTTTAACCTCCAAGTTTCTGCCCCATATGTTAGCACCGGTAGAATACAATGATTGTATACTTTTCTTTTCAATGACAGTGGTAAGCTCCCAGTCAGGATTTGGCAATGCCTGCCGTATGCACTCCAACCCAATTTTATTCTTCTGTTAATTTCTTTCTCATGATCAGGGTCCCCTGTGAGTAATTGACCTAGATAAACGTACTCCTTTACAGAATCTAGGGGTTGACTGGCGATCCTGAATTCTTGTTCCCCTTGCCAGGCTATTGAACATTATCTTTGTCTTCTGCATATTCATCTTCAACCCGATTCTTACACTTTCTCAATTGAGGTCCTCAATCATTTGCTGCAATTCATCTCCATTGTTGCTGAATAGGACAATGTCATCTGCAAACCCAAGGTTGCTGAGATATTCGCCGTTGATCCTCACTCCTAAGCCTTCCCAGTCTAAGAGCTTGAATACTTCTTCTAAGCCGTGCTCCCTCAAGGGCTGCAGAAGATAGCGCCAACCTTTCCCTTTCCCTCAAGAACCACTTATCATCATCATCTTCTAAGCATGCAGTGAATAGCATTGGAGAGATTGTGCCTCCTTGCCTGACCCCCTTCTTAGCCTAGCCTAGCCCAAATACGTGGCCAATACCTTGCGATAGCTAATCAATAGCTAATCGATAATCGATCAATAATCAAAACATTCCGGAAATTGCTGGAGATGGCTTGGAAGTGATTAGCCTAGCCCAAATACGTGGCCAATAACTTGCGATAGCGAATCAATAGGTAAACGATAATCGATCAATAATCAATAAATTCCGCTAAAGCATAATCCGTAAGGCCAGGGCCAGCTAGGTGACGATCAGCTCCGCCGTTTCTGTAGCCTTGCGCGACTTGCGCAAGCTACGCTAATTTCTATTTAGTCATTCGCATGCATGCACGCATACCTTGCATAAAAATGCATTCTTAGGCAGGGTTCCTGGAGCAGCGGCACGGATCCAGTCTTGAAGTAAAGGCAGCGAGGAAACGTGTCAAGCTGCTGTAGGAGGAGTTGGTGTCCACGTAGGCCCAAATCATTTGCCTAGATTATGTCCCTTATGAGAGTTTAAGTCTTAGCTATATATAGGGGCATACAGTTGTTGTTTTTTTACTTCGTTTTCGTTAATAAAGCATTCATTGGTTTACAAGAAACTTGTAATGAAACTTTTGTGCACACAACACGAAACCACAACGAAGAAGTACACAAGGACTTTCCGTTTTAATGAAGAAACTTGTGCTGCTATTTTTGTGGATAACAAATTTGCTCGCGCTAGCTGGCCACACTGCTTGCACTGCTGGTTGTCAGTCGTTACCAGACCGCCACGTGGGACGACGAAGGTTTACGAAGGTTACAACTGCCATAGACCAAAGTGTTAAGCAAGTAAAAGGAGCGAGAAAACGTGCCAAGCTGCTGTATAGGAAAAGGCTTAGGCGGCAGGGAGAAACACACGATTCTTAAAAACGCAGCTTCTGCGCTTCGTGGTATGCGTTTCTTCCTATCGTGCAGTTTACGCTACTTTCATTATGAACCAACTAGTCCGATATATCTTATTGCTGTATGTGGATCCCGCTTTCACATGGTATCATTAATTCCGACTGTAGGGAGAACTCTGCCGGCGAGCGTGAAACACGCGCAAGCTGCCCGTCCGCACGAGCTCAAGGCTGCGGCGAGGCGAGGCGTCTGCAGTGGAGCGCGATGGAACGGCGCCGTCATCTGGCGGCTGCCCAAAGGAGTGGCGACAGCGGCGGAGAGTCTGAAGGTAGTCCATAGAATACCAACTTAGAGAAGAGAAACTGTACCTTGCACAGTGGTACGAAAATAAGAAGTGCGGCGCATGGAACTCACTGGGGTACCCTACAGATGGCACTGTTCAAACAGGAAGCGGAAATCTTTTTTTTTTTGTGCAGAATCGAATATGGCCGCTCTTTACCGGTCGCGTACTCTGGTACGCTCCGCGCTCGTCCGGCTGGCATTGCGGCATACCTCAGTGCCTTGCCGCTTAGCTTGTGCGTTCTAATTGCCAACAGACCAAAGAGCCTCTACTGACGCCCATACAAACAAGCCAGAAGTGAGTGAACAGGACGTACGACTTGATTGGTCGAAGACAAGCAGTCACCTTCTCGTACAAGAGCACAAATAAAATTTGCATGTCGAGATACGCTGGAATTAACGCGAGCTCGTAAACCTTCATCGTCGCACCTGGCGGTCTGGTAACGAACGACAACCAGCAGTGCAAGCAGATTGGGCAGTGTGTCACACCTGTTTGCACCGACGGTCACCGTTGACGATGATAAACTTGCATTGCGAAGCAATCGGCTCACGCGGGCATCTGCTGCCGCAGCCAATACAGCGACATCGACTACCCAGCATTTTAGCGTTAACTCCTTTCCAGCCCGCATGTTTCTTTTCTTTCGGGGGCCGCTAATATGTGGCTCGCACTTGGTGCCCCACTTTGTCTCAATGTGCACAAGTCGGTTTCTTGAGCATCACCTTCAGCAGCCACTTCTCTGGGCCTTTCCACCCATGTGGCTATCAACTTCATACACTTCGGACCATGTAAGCATGTATGATGCTCTCTGTTGACGCCAAATCACGGCCGATTAACGAAGGCCACAAGCAAAATTTGCACACGGTTGCAGCAGGCAAGGACGGAATGGGGAGCACCAATCACGGTGCGTGGAAATTGGGAGTCTGTCGCTGTACGGACTGCAGGAGCAGGTGCTTACCTCGAGAGACTGCTTCCCAATGCAATTTACCAGGCCCCCCAAATCCGGAAAACGTAACACAGCGACCACGACCAAGTTTCTGCAAACAGATTCTGCAATGAACCACTTCAGTGTATCTTGTGCAAAAACCCAGGCTATTCAGCAAGAAGAGCAGTCCTGAACGAGACCAGGAATTAAATATGGGAATGAGAAAGCTTGCATTCAAGAAAGCCACTCTGTTTTCAAGCAGTGAAGGCCAATAACATTAAGAAAAGTGAAATGCACACGGTGCAAGGGTTAATGCAAGACACATGCCGATGCCGCATCTGCTATTTCAGGAGAGGAATTTAACATGGCAACGTACAGTAGAGAATACTGCTAGAGAGATGTTATGCTAATAGACAATGACGGGCCTTAAGTATGAGCAAAGAATCAGTTCACCTTTATGTTTGGATAAGGAAGAAGAATGATATCTAGCAAGAATGGGGAATGAAAAAGCTTGCATTCATGGAAAAAAATTATACTTGGCCAAAATTGAATTTGATAAGGCCAGGAATCTGTTAAGGAAGGGCAAACTTATAGAACTCTTTTGCCCAGCGTCGTCCATGCTTGTTCAAAGGTTGCAGGCGCATCTGCACACGAAGAATTTCTTCTGTTGAGGTACTTGGATGACTCTGCCAATATCCGTGCTGGTGGAATGATGGATGAGTCTTTTCAGTCTTGATACAGTCCTACGTAGACTTGGTATATCATCCAAATGCTTCTGGATCCGCTTCTTTTTTCGTGGTGTAAAAGCCTTGCAAGTCAGGCTCCAGCCCCTTCCTGTTGGTGTAGATATATGAGGGCTGCTGTGACGAGGGCCAAGATGTGCTTGGTGTAGATCTGTTGGGGCAAAACAGTAACACACGAGATACGGCAGAGATTAGCTAAACTCGTGTAGTGCTTTCTATGTTTGAATCAATTATGCTGCACCGTAAATATCAACAAACATACATATCATCTGCTACAAACAAATGACCATGTATCTCCAGACTAGCAAGCCAATACAGCGTATATCAAGCTGAACCCGGTGTTGTTTACCTTGTAGTAGCAGCCAAAGTCCACACGATGGCCTTGGAGTAGGCAGTAGCTTTTCATAATGTGTGTATTGTGTTGCTTTACAGTGGTGCTGTCTTTACTGGATGTCTGCAACAGAAATTTTGACGGCATCAGTAATGGAAAAACACAATTTGGCAATATGAAATGCAAAAAGCTATGACGTACATACATGTTGTAATAGTTTGGGACAGCAGAACACATAGAAATGTACACGGTTTGTTCTAGGGTGCTTCATCAGCATTGTTAATTAAATATTGGTACTGTCCATAAAATTTATGTCCGCCTAACTACAATGCGTGTCAACACCTTAAGTATTATTAGGATCACAAATGAGACCATTTTTGCGGCCATTTATACACTAGAATACACCGCTGGTTCCACAAGCAAAGGCATGAAAGGCATAAAGCTATTTGAGCTGACACATTCGTTTTCTGCACGAACGTGATGCACCGCTTCACTACTGCAAAATAAATGCGCTAAGGTAAACCAAAGGAAAAATGAGACATCAAACCAAATGTAGCAATTGCTACAAAGGAAACCCATACGGGTTCCTCAAAAGAAAGCCTCGCAGTTGAAGAAAAATTCGTCCTGGTCCTGGACTCGAACCCGGGACCACCGCCTTTCCGGGGCAGCCGCTCTGAGCTAACCAGGCGGCTGAGCTAACCAGGTGGCTAGCAGATGGCAGGGCGAAGTGGAATTTGTCAACAACTCGAAGCAAAGGCAAGTGTTTGACGTAATAGTTCAGCGGAAACCCGCTAGGTGGAGAGAAGTAATTAAAGGGGAAAATCAGACATCCACCTAAATGTAGCAATTGCTACAAGGGAAACCCATACGGGTTCCTCGAAAGAAAGCCTCGCAGTTGATGAAAAATTTGTCCTGGTCCGGGACTCGAACCCGGGACCACCGCCATTCCGAGTAAACCAAACTGAACAGCAAGAACATCGGAACCATCAAGTATAAAATATGGGTGAATTATCATTCGTGCAACTATTTATTACATTCAAATCAGTACTTTCACTTCAATTTGCCAAAGCGTTATTCGGTTTTGTAGTCGAAATAAGTTTTCGGCAGACTCGAAACAAAGTGAAATATACATTGACCAGGCTACTCAGTCACCTATAGCCACGGGTACAACGAGATAAACATGTGACGCGCGTTCCGATATCGCTCTTTCGTGATTGTGGGCATTACGACGGCCTCGCCCCTAAATGTTCATTTCAAGAAATGGCAACTTAGGGTCTTGACTCGTTCGCTAACTTGTCTTCGCCTGTGAATTAACGAGACGAATATTAAATAACGATTCAAGCAGCAATGTTGAACGACTCACCGGTATTTCCATCCTCAGTCGCAGCAGAATCCGGCTCCCGTTTCGATGCATACATGTTCCGCATGGTTCACGACCAAAACCTACCTTTCAGCTCGCAAACACGTCACTTCACCACAAGTTAAATAACGCGAGGTGTCGAAGCGCAATAAAGTGGTTTTAGCACCAATAAGCAACCAGCATAAGAGCACCAAGCAATGAATCCGTGCTTGCGGTGTACCCGAAAATACCGGTAACAATTTTAAAGCCAGGCGAGAGGTCACGTGGGAGGTCAATGATTATGAACATTATTTTGTGTTTATAATGACAAAAAAGCAATAGTGTTACTACTCAAGAGTAGCATGTATAATTAGGAATAATAAATATGTACTCTTTGTCATAAAATAAAAACACTTCGATAAGTGTGGGAGTAAGTTTGTAGGTTGAAATTGCGCTTACTACGGCGCCTCTAGCGGGAGACGACGGAACTCACCGGGACAACTTCATGACGACGTACTACGCTTGGTTTATTAGCCGCGGATACGCGGTCGATTTTTTTCACCCTCTGTGGCCATTTGTTGAACTTGAGAGTGTGAGAGCCCTGGCTAGTCTAGTTATAAAAAGTAGCGACACTCTCCTCCTCCGCCTTCCCTCCTCCTCTTTCTCCTTTCTTTCGCGCTCCTTTCTCGACCGTGGCGCCACCTACACCGCAGCATGAGATCAGAGGTCCGAGCAAGGTTGGAAGTTAAGCAGCGAGCGGTATGTAGACTTGCTCTGGGAGCACACGGAAATACACCAAATCAGGGGGCACAGGGTGACATAGGATGGACGTCATTCGAGGGCAGGGAAGCCAGCAGAAAGATAGAATTTAAGGAGCGATTGAGAGAAATAGCAGAAATGCGGCGGGCAAGGACAGCTTTCAGATTTTTGTGCATGAGGAATGTTGACACAAAATGGAGGAAGCCAACCATAAAATTGTCAATGAAATATTTGGACTGCAGGAGGAGTGCAAACCAGGCAACAGCGGTTAAGAAAAAGGTTAAAGAAACAGAGCGGGGTCTGTGGAAAACAGGGATGCAGACGAAATCAACACTGGGAATATACAGAACTTTCAAGTGTGGGCGTTTATTACGCACATCTTCCTCATCTGTATGTTATCATCATCATCCTCGCACTTTTACCTATCCTCCTCTTCGCCTGTATATGTGTTCATCATCATCGCCTGTGTGCTGCGCTGGTTCGCTGACGAGCTCCCGGGCCTAATAAACGTCGTTCCAACCGAGACGTCACAAGTGGTGGAGTGTGCTCTTCGGTCCTACGTCCTCTGGCCGTCCGGTCTGCCTCCTGGAGCTTCGTTCAGGTCGCCGCTTGCGCCCACCGTCAGCTAGCATGCCGCAGGACGTGCAGCCTGGCGCCCCTATTGCCTCCATTCCGACATCGCAAGTGCCTCCTTCCTTTATCATCAACAGCGCCCAGCGTGACCCCCATCTCATCGCTGGTCTTCGCGGAGAGGATGTCGAAGACTGGCTGGACGATTATGAGCGAGTCAGTTCAGCCAATCACTGGGATGATGTTAATAAACTACGCCATGTCTCCTTCTATCTGTCTGGCGTGGCGAAGACGTGGTTCTTTAACCACGAGCCCGAATTGACCGACTGGACTCTCTTCAAGCACCAGCTTCGTGAAGTGTTCGGCACACCGGCTGTTCGGTCCATTCTAGCCAAGAAAAGCCTCGATGCTCGCAAACAACACCTGGGTGAGTCGTACACCTCCTACATCGAGGACGTCCTTGCACTCTGCCGACGTGTGAATTCTTCAATGTCGGAATCGGACAGGGTACGCCACATTCTCAAAGGCATTGGAACTCTTGCCTTCAATGCACTCGCCACTAAGAATCCGGCTACCGTCGCTGACGTCGTAATCACTTGTCAGCGCCTCGATGAGCTCGAATCTGTCCGCCTACAGCCCGACATTGACGATGCCCATTCTACGGGGGACCATGACCTACGTACACTGATACGCACGCTCATACGCGAAGAGTTACAATCGATGGGGTTAACCTCACCTTCGACGTATCCCAGCCAACCTTTTGGTGCGTCATTGCGTGACGTTATCAGGGAAGAACTGGCGTCCTTGACCTGCGCTGTGCCAGCACAAGCTCCTGTCCCTCAAGCATTACCAACTACCGCATGACCGACATACGCGCAAGTTGCTGCCAAGCCTGTCGGCCACGTCACTTCTCCGTTGCCGCTGCCAACTTACGCGTCGGTTGCTACTGCGCCCACGGTTCACTTCCCGTCATCACCGCCAGAGCCTTCATCGGCCCATCTGACCTCCCTGTCACACGGTACACCGAACACCCCCTTGGCGTCCGTCTCGTCCTAGGTGCTATTATTGTGGCTATCGCGGCCACATATCACGCTTTTGCCGCAAGCGCCAGCAAGACGAGCGTCTGGGCTACGATATGTGTGAGCGCGATTTTTACACTGGGGCCTCTAACCAAGGGCGGCGTTACTCTTCAACTTCGCAGCGCTCTCCATCTCCGCCTGCATCTCCTGATGCACGAGGCGCTTACCGTTCGGCCAGACGCAGTTCTCCATCACCCTACCGCCGCTCATCGTCACCACTTAGGCCTGCCTCCCTTACCTCTACCGTTCGCGCGAAAACTAAGCGATGCAGTTTCCGGAGGAAGAACTGCATACACACACAAGACTGAAATTCCTCCAGCGCGCCCATCCAATATGATTCGTGTGTACGTTGAAGGGGTGCCCGTGGATGCTTTAGTGGATACTGGTGCGGCTTTGTCGGTTATGAATGTTCATTTGTGTTCCCGTCTGAAGAAAGTTATGACGCCTTACGATGGTCCCACGCTGGTTGCAGCCGAAGGGAACACTATTCGACCTGCTGCCTTCTGTACTGCGCGTGTACTTATCGATGACATTCTCCATCACATACAGTTTTCTGTGCTGTACCCGTGCTCTCACCAGCTGATTTTGGGATGGGATTTTCTATCTTCTGCCTCTGCTGCTATTTGTTGTGGGCAGCGTGTGATACACCTTACCGACACCGAACACTTGCTTGGCGAAGAAACCCACACGCCACTTCACCTGACCGCTGCGGAAGATACGGAACTACTGCCAGGACAAATCCAACTAGTCACTCTCCTATCCGACAGCATTGACCATGGTGACGTCTTGGTGTTCCCTTCTTCACGTTGCCTTACTAAAGGCATAACATTTACATCAGGAGTTGTTCGATTCCACAATGGATCTGCACTGGTCACTGCCACGAACGCAACTCCAGAAAAAATCCTCCTTCCGCAAGGCACAACCGTTGCATCCGTCGCCGATCTGGAGCCTGTCTGCGTCTTGCCACTTACACCAGTCTCTTCTGGGGACCCATCTTCTGGTGATTCTTCCTCGGCCGCCGCCCTTACAGCAGTCATCAGCACTGACTTGAAACCCGCGCAGACGCAACAGCTGCTGGCTTTGTTGAAAAAGCACGCCAATTCTTTCGACGTGTATTCGTCAACGTTGGGCCAAACAACCGTTGCAGAGCACCGCATTCTGACAGACAAAACATCTATCGTACGGCGCCGCCCATACCGTGTGTCTCTAGCCGAGCGGAAAATCATCGCAGACAACGTCGCAGACATGCTGGAACGCAAGGTAATTCGCCCCTCGGCTAGTTATTGGTCGTCTCCTGTTGTCTTGGTCCACTAAAAAAAATGGCTCCGTGCGCTTTTGCGTCGATTACCGGGCGCTCAACAAGATAACTCGAAAAGACGTCTACCCTATGCCACGCATTGATGACGCCCTTGATTCCCTCCAAGGTGCGGAATACTTTTCCAGCCAGGATCTGCGTTCCGGCTATTGGCAAATCCCCATGCACGAAGACGATAAAGAAAAAAACGGCGTTCGCAACCCCTGATGGACTGTACGAGTTCAACGTAATGCCTTTCGGGCTCCGCAACGCGCCTGCGACTTTTGAGCGCATGATTCACACCGTGTTGCGTGGCCTGAAGTGGAAGACCTGCCTGTGTTATCTGGACGACATTGTCATTTTTTCATCCACATTTAATCAGCACCTACAACGCTTGGATGAAGTTTTGACGTGCCTCGCCCGCGCTGGTCTTCAGCTGAACACCAAGAAATTCCGTTTCGCCAGCAAAGCCATTAAGATCCTGGGTCATGTCGTGAGCAGGGATGGCATTCAGCCGGACCCTGATAAGACTGCTGCAGTTCTTCGCTTTCCTCGTCCTGACAGACCCAAAGACTTGCGCAGTTTCCTTGGCCTCGCCTCTTATTTCCGTCGCTTTATCCAGAACTTTGCCTCCATCGCAGCTCCATTACACAAGCTACTAGCTTCCGGTGTACCCTTTCTGTGGTCCCAAGAATGCGAATTGGCATTTGCACGCTTGAAGGACACCCTCACCTCTGCACCTGTGCTTTGCCATTTTGATGAGGCCGCACCGACTCTCCTACACACAGACGCTAGCGGCCGCGGTATAGGTGCTGTTCTTCTGCAACGCGACAGCTCTTCGCGAGAGAGAGTCATTGCATACGCCAGCCGTGTACTCAGCGCTTCGGAAAAGAACTATACGATCACTGAGCAAGAGTGCCTGGCTATTGTTTGGTCGATACAGAAGTTTCGCCCTTATCTCCACGGCCGCCATTTCACCATCGTTACGGACCACCACGCTTTATGCTGGCTTTCCACGCTTAAGAACTTGTCTGGACGCCTGGGTCGCTGGATTTTACGCCTCCAAGAGTATGATTTCGCAATCATATACAAGTCCGGGAAGAAACACCAAGACGCCGACGCTCTTTTTCGCTTCCCGCTTCCTACGGCCCCGCTCAACGCCTCTGCAATCGCTTCGCACGTCACCAGTTCGACCGACACTGCTACGGTTTCCTCCCTGGCCTCTATGTACGAACTGCCTTTCGACGATGATCAGCCACTCGCCTCTCGTCAGCTGGCTGACCCGTACTGTCAACGCTTCATTGATCACCTCTCTGGGGCTTCTCGTCCACCTAACGCGCGCCTCCGTCGCCAGCTTGCGCACTTTAAGCTGGACGATGGCGTGCTGTATCGCCGTATTTACCATCCTGACGGGCAACGCTGGGTGCCAGTTCTACCACGCTCTCTCCGACTTCGTGTCCTCAACGCCTTTCATGATGATTTGACAGCTGGCCACCTTGGGTTTCATAAAACCTATGACCGCATTCGAAGTCGTTTCTATTGGCCTGGCCTTTCTGCTAGCGTCGCCAGATACGTCGGTTCCGGCTCTCCCTGCCAGCGTCGCAAGCTCCCAACATCTGCTCCTGTCGGCCAATTACAGCCGCTTCCGTGCCCTGCAGCCCCGTTCGAGGTTGTTGGGATCGACCTTTACGGGCCCCTTCCGGTCACTACTGCTGGCAATCGATGGATAGTGACTGCCGTCGACCATCTGACGCGCTACGCTGAGACAGCTTCTGTGCTTACTGGCTCTGCTTCGGAAGTTGCTCACTTCGTTCTTGAAGCCATTATTCTACGCCATGGTGCTCCTCGTGTATTGCTCAGTGACCGTGGAAAGGCGTTCCTTTCCCAACTGCTAAACGAAGTTCTTCAAGCCTCCGGCACAGCCCACAAGACAGCTTCTAGCTATCACCCCCAGACTAACGGCCTGACCGAGCGGTTTCATCGCACCCTTGCCGACATGATCGCCGCTTATATTCAACCAGACCACAAAAACTGGTATGTTCTTTTACCATTCGTCACTTTCGCCTATAACACGGCCGTGCAGCGCACAACTGGCTACTCGCCATTTTACCTCGTTTATGGACGCTCCCCTACTTTCTTTCTGGACGTTTCATTCTTCAACTCCAAGGCTAATACATCTCTATCATCGTGCGAAGAGTACATTTCCCGACTCGACCACTGTCGCCAGCTTGCTCGCCTGAACACAGAGGCCAGACAACAAGACCGGAAAAATGTTTACGACGAATGCCATCGCGTTGTATCTTTTCGACCTGGTGACGAAGTCCTGCTCCTGACTCCTGTTCGCACCCCTGGTTTATGCGAAAAATTCAAGCCACGGTTTATCGGGCCGTACATAGTCCTTGGACAGACTTCGCGTGTCAACTATCGCGTTTCTCCTCTTGACGCCCCCACAGACCGCCGTTGCCGCAATACCGAGGTTGTCCACGTCTCCCGCATGAAGCCCTTCACGCGGCGTGCCTCGACACCTTGACGGCCGGCCAGGATGGCCGCTTTCACGTCGGGGGGAAATTAGTGTGGGCGTTTATTACGCACATCTTCCTCATCTGTATGTTATCATCATCATCCTCGCACTTTTACCTATCCTCCTCTTCGCCTGTATATGTGTTCGTCATCATCGCCTGTGTGCTGCGCTGGTTCACTGACGAGCTCCCGGGCCTAATAAACGTCGTTCCAACCGAGACGTCACACAAGCAAGAAATTGCCAAGGAAAATATTTATGATAACTCTAGGGGAAGCTGTTTGTTGTTCGAAGCCAGGACGGGAGTATTGCGGACCAAGATGTTACCGAGTCCAGTACCAAGGTTTTGCGGTGCGTGTGGAGAAGAGGAAACGGCTGAACACCTCATACTTTCCTGTAAAGGGTTTATCCCTACAGTGCAAAGCAACGGGGCTGATTTTTTCAATGCATTTGGGTTTAGGGACAGTGGAGGCAAAATAGACTTTAAGCGGGTAAAAATAACCAAACGGAGGTTGATGGCAGGGGTGACCCACCACAAAGTACAAATTATGTTAGTAGTCATGGCTAGGTGGCGTACACCTCATCCATCCATCCGAGACACGTGCACTTGTTTATATTTCACCGTTGACCCATAGAGAAATTCAACAAGAGGGAACACTCCCATAGAGCCCAGCTGCCCAATTGACAGCAGCGCGCCAAGCGGTCGGCATAGATCACTTTCGGCTTTGGGCACGCGTATTTCGAACGCTATAGCTAGCACGCCCGCTGCATTTTTTTTTTTTTTTTGCCCGACCGCGCACGGTCTTCGTGCGGAGTCGGTTTATTATTTGGTAAAAATGATAGCGAATGATCTCGTCAAGTCCCATCGGATCTGTGTCACGTGCAATTTAACAAAGTAGACGCAAGACTCCTTGTGAAATGCGGAAATATTTATTTTGCTCTATATAAAAGCTCGTTCCGCGTTTTTTGTGCGTTCATCCAACGTTGTGACCACAGGTAAGCAGTAGTTCCCGTATGAAGCTCCACCGGACGGCATCAGCTGAAAAAAAAAGTAAATTACAAGCATGTTACAAGCATGTAACAGCACGTGTCATTTGGTGGTTAGATATCGGAATACTGCGTAAAGAGGCGAAACATGCGAAAGCAGTAAATGGGCAGCGTTACAAACAAAAGAAATTCGCTTTTACATACCCGACTCATCCCAAACAATGCCATAAAATATAAAAACATCTGATTTCCATGCAAGCATTCTCCCATTTGTGGGCATTATTTCCGGCACTTAGCACAAATACGCGGGCAACTTCGCGTTTCCAAAACTTGGCCTCGGGCAACGCGACGGTATGCGCTACATACAGAGACGAACGCAGCAGAGGCCCCCAGCAGAACCATGCTAGACGTTCGTAGAATGCCTTCTACTCGCACTCAAGACAAATTCGTGGGTGAAAAGACTGTTTTCAGTCCTTTAGAAGACGGAATTTTCGAATTACAAGTTTCTGATCTCGGCGTTATCTTTCGCGCGTTCTGCCGGCGCCAGCAACACACTCCCATGTTATCACTCTTGGCAATCGCCTATTGCGTTTTCGACAGGCGTGAGTACCGAAAGAAGGTATATGCTGTTGCGTGGCCACAAAAAACGTCACAAACTTGTCCCTCTAAGATTCCTTACACGTCAAAATAGCTTTGTCACCACGGCCGAGCTGCTTATCGCTAAATGCGCCACAACGCGCTGTGCGGCCAGAGTGCCTCAAAAGTACCCCAAAAAGTAACGAAATTACTTTTCAGCAATATCTGGCGTCAGAGAAAGTGGCACTAACTTATGGTAACATGCTTTACGCTGCGCACCACGACCGAGTTGGTTCTCGCTAACTGCGTCACGGCGCGCTGTACGGCCAGTGTGCCTCAACAGAACGGAAATAAGTTACAATAACCTCCTAGGAAGCATCGGAACCATGTCCCAGCACGATTCGTTATCTCGAATTAACTGCGCCAGGACAGCCGAGCTGTTTTTCGCTAACTCCGTCTTAAGTCTCGGTCCCGTGCCGTAAGCCTAATTGCGTAGTAGACTGTGAAACAAAGTATCCCACCTTGCCAATAGTGCAGTGGTGTCTTGTCCTAGTGCAGAAGGAACGCAATAATACGCCGGGAGCCCAAGAAACCAGGCTACATTAAAAAAATGTCACAGTTTCGCCCTAAGGGCGAAGCAATGAATGCGATAGCAACACAGCAATGTCATGCGAAGTAAGGTGAGCGGCTTTGGTAGCAATATGAATTGTAGTAAACATGAGCTGATTAAGTAAGCAGGTGTGCTGCGGCGTAAGTAGACCGACATGAAGAGAGACTCGATGGCCACGAGAAGGCGCGTGTGAAACGGTGGTGTTGATGAGAAGCGCTTCCCGTGGGCAGCGCGCGTGCGAAGGGACACACCTGTAGCGCTGCACTGCCGATCCGGGCAGCATTACATGTGTAGCGTGCGTTGGAAAATGTGGCCCGACTATTACTAACTGAATGAACGAGCGTGGTGTGAGCGCGCACAAACAAACATGAATAGATCACACTGAATGACTGCAGACAACGACGGTCAAAACGCTGGCAGCAAGCGCATATATACGCCGCAGCAGCGGGCGAAGGTACGTGCGGTCTATCGCTTCAACAGAAACTGAGCGGCGAACGAATAGTGCATAAAGGTCAGAGCCGTGTGGAGATAAGAGACGGTGCGGCGAGCGACGAGCGCGGTTGTTGGCAGAGTAGAAATGCGCCCCCCCCCCCCCCCCCCCGCTCTTTCCGGCGCTGGCTTCCCGCTTCCTTGCTTGCGCGTGGGAGAGATAAGAGACCGTGCGGTCGAGCGACGAGCGCGGTTGTTGGCACAGTAGAAGTGCCCCCCCCCCCCCCCCCCCCGCTCCCTCCGGCGCTGGCTTCCCGCTTCGTTGCTTGCGCGTGGGAGATTGAGTGCGTTCGCTCTCCGTGATAGCGCGCGTCCAAGCACGCTTCCGCTCGGCCATACGGCGCGTGGTGCAGATTTTATCTATACGGAACCTCACGGCTACGGCTACGGCGACGGCTACGGCGACGGCGACGGCGACGGCTACGGCGACGGCGACGGCGACGGCGACGCCGACGGCAGAAATCCGGTTGAAGTGTGCATATAATTGCTATCGCAATAAAAAAAAAGAGACAGAAGGGTCGCCGCGGGCGCGCGCTCAAACGCGCGCGCAGCCACCCTCGCTCGCCTCGGAGGAGTGTCTGGCGGATAACGCATGCATCTGGCGCGTCATTCGCCTGTCGCTAGGTAAGGCAAGAAAAATAAGTCGCAATGTTTAGGTTCATTTATACGAAAAACGTTTTAGTTTTCGCGGCAAAGAATTAAAAAAAAATAAATCAACGTCTGTTAACTTAATTTCACCCGCCGTGGTTGCTCAGTTAGCTAAGGCGTTGCGCTGCTGAGCACGAGGTTGCGGGATCGAATCCCGGCCGCGGTGGCCGCATTTCGATGGAGGCGGAGTGCAAAAACGCTCGTGTGCTTGCGTTGTAGTGCACGTTAAAGAACCCCAGGTGGTCAAAATTAATCCAGAGCCCTCCACTACGGCGTGCCTCATAATAAGAACTGGTTTTGACACGTGAAACCCCAGAAAGAAGTAACTTCCCTTTATTTTTTTTTCTATGTTCGTGGCAGCTAACATTCGGCATAAATACTATAGCATGACGTATGGTGACGTGTTTCTTGTTGCCAGTTTTTTGCGAGTGTCCCCCCTTGTTGAATTTCTTTCTTTATGGTTGACCGCTTTGCACCGGCTAACAAATGTTAAACGTAATCGCTAGGCGCAGGACGCGCCTGCATGTATCGGAAGTTTCTCGAACGTTATCGATGCGTCTATCCGTTGTCTGTTGTCACCGACGCTTATGTAATCTGATTGTTTGAGTGTCGCGAATTGTGTAGTACTTTCTGGAAGACACGCGGGCACCAGGGATTACTCTGGAACCTTCGATTTCTCGTGTATAAAAGCCGACGCGTTTCGCTGCTCATCAGATTTCGACGATCGCCGACTGTGTTCGCCGCTATCGTTGTGCTCGGCAGACGCTTCTAGGGCGAAAATTGCGATGGAGCGCGATCGTAAACAAACGCAGCCAGCGCGCAGTGGCACCACGGCACACGTAATGCCATTAAGCCCCAACCACAGGCATGCGTCGGCATGCTTCAGCACGCGCCGACAAGCGAACGCGTCACTTCGCGTCGGCTGGAGGAAAAGGGCGCGCAACCTCAGGATACAAGCTCTGACGCGCACCGACGCTCGCTCCTCGGCTGCGGTGCACTGTTGCTTGACCGTTTTGTCTTCAACTGTCTAAGTGCAGCCTAAAACAGCCTGCTGTAAACTGAGCTTGAAACAATAAGTTAGTTATCTGTATGCTATTTTAGATATAAAAAAACACATTTGATTAATGAATGTACGCCTGCCGCAACAGTTTCCTTGAAGTAACATAACTGCACAAGCTATCGACATCAGGGAATGCGTTCGCCTTGTCTGCAAGATCGCTTTGCAAACACCTGCACGAGCATGGCATGCCACATCAATAGCTCTCCTAAGATCTTTTTCTTTTTTTTAGTTCGTTGCACAGCCAACTACGTAAGAATTAAGTTTGCAGTCTCTATGCTTGTTGGTGAACGAAAGAAACGCGTAAGTGGGTCCTGAGAAAATCAGCAAAAAAAAATGACACATTTGTGGCGCTCACAGAGAGATTTTAGAACAGCTAAAATTTACCAATTTCATAGCTTGTCCCCTGATTCTTGTTTGTCTAAGCTTTCCCATGGAACATTTAATTTGTCTAGGTTGTTTTGAAGCATCAACTGCATTGGGAGGCCTTCTCATTGAGCGGCATTGAGGGTATTGCTAGAAATGTTTTCACTGTGTTAAGGCCATGTTCTATTGTAACTGGTTTCAACATGTGAAGTCTGTCTTTCTCGGCATTAACGAAATAACATACCATCAAATACTACAAACAGCGAATCGCAGAGTTCTAATAGGTTTCTATTGCTGCCCTTTGGCAAGTCATACTATTGAAGCACTTATTCAAATGTATGGGGCCGCTCATTTGCACAATATGAAAAATATATGTAAACAGGTTATTTTTAAAATTTATACACTTCAAGTCAGCACAAACACACACACAAAAGAAATCCCAGCTTGTTTCTTGTTTTCAGCCTACAATATTGTTTTGATTGAGAAAGACATTCAATTTGTGCTGTGAGGCATGTAACAATTGCTGTGCCATATTATTTTATTGCAGAAAACTGGACATCGTAGCCAACCGTTATTAAACCTCGGAAGAAATTCATGGCACAATGCATATGATCAAGCAAACAGTGTTTTATTACACTTAATTGATGCTTTAAAAAACTGTCACACTATAACAAAATTGCACAAAAGCTACTGAACTAAACTAATATACTAGTACATACTTGAAAATCAATTTCATACTACAATAACGATAACCAATCAATCAAATGTTTATTATAGGGCCCAGGAACAGCTAGAGGGCCTTCGTACTGGTGCACTTAAAAAGCAATATGCCACACAACATCTACAGAGAACACAAATGTGGAAGACAGAACAAAGCGAGATAGAGAAACAAATAGAAATCAAAACAAGGACGCGTAAACTGCAGTTAATCATACAACATGATTATCCACATATACACAATACATAGGAAATGAACTCTGAAATATGTCAATGCAGGCACAATTCATACGTTTTTTGGAGTCGAGCCATATATAGGACAGTCTTTAATGGAACAAGGCCAGGCAGAAAGTGCGGAATGTTACCTGGTGGTTACTGTTGCAGCACGAAAAATTGTGCAGCTTTGGGAAAGTATGATGCCATGGACCACCTTATACAGTAACGAAAAGGTCTGATTTAATAAGTCTTGAAGGGATGAGGTTTAAGGGAATCAAGAGGTGTGTCATATACTTCATACAACGAAAAGACGCAACACACCAAGGAAAAAAGACAGGCGAAAGGAAAGAGCGTCAGAGGTGTGAGTTGAGGTACATTTGAGAGGGCGTCATCTAGAGCAGGAATTTGCTCTAGATGACGCGCTCGCTCACACACACACACAAACACGTTTGCTCACTTGCAGAGCACGTCACACGCACATACAGGGCAACAACTGGGGAGTCGACGGTGCACAATGCACAGGAGTGCCGGTTCAGTACGGTCGCATGGAAGGGGAGTCCTAATGACCAGGGGGGTGGAGACAAAGCTCTGTATAAGCATGGAGTTGCCGTGTTGGACCATACAGGTGTGATGGGGCTCAGGCTGTCCTGATGGCTTGTTCAGACGGACAGAAGAAATATAAGTGTTTGCAGCACCACACAGCACCCTTCAGAATAGACGGACAAGTGCAATGTTGCGCTGGTATTGCAGGGTGCGCTACTCAAAAGCTTTGAACTGATCCTTGTAGGCTGGCATGAGCTTACGACGATCGAAAAGGTTGGAGTAGAGGGTGCGCGTTGCCCGGCGCTGAACAAGCTCAAGTTTGTCAGCGCGGCGAGTTTGGTACGGGGACTATACTGATGAAAAGTACTCAAGCTGTGGCGATATGAGAGAAGTGTAGAGTGCTCAGAAAACCTCAGGTCCCCAGGGAAGGGAGACACAGGGCACAAATCCCAGAATGCAACGAGCTTAGTGACTTAGTGAGCTTAGTGACTTGCAGAAAAGTCGAGAGAGAGAGAGAAATAGATGAGAGGAAAGACAGGGAGGTTAACAAGACGCACGTCTGGTTTGCTACCCTACACTGGGGAATAGGGGTATTGGGATGAAAAGAGAGAAAGGAAGTAGAGCACAGTTTCGCGCACATTTGAAGCTTCGCATGAAGTCTACAGACGGTCGCCAAGAGCTGTCGACTTGAGTAGTGCAACAAGGCTTTCGTGGCTTTCTGTGCCATCGACGCATACGGCCATGGTCCAAGGATCTTCATTTCCGAAAATGGTCGAGAGTCCAGCCGGTTCAGTGCTGTCCGGAGAGCTTCACGCTCGACGTTGAACTGGGGACAGAGACATAAGACATGTTCAATTGTTTCTCTGGTTCCACAAGAGTCGCACATGGACGTATCCCCCATTCCAATGCGGAACGAGTAGGCCTTTGTAAATGCCACCCCGAGCCAGAGGCGGCACAATACTGTCACCTCAGAGCGGGAAATGTTTGATGGCACTTGAAGCTTCAAGGATGGGTAAATTTTGAGGAGATGGCACTTCGGGTTAAGAGAAGACCAATATTGTGTGTCGTAGCTTTAGCCACAATATGAAGTTTTCCTGCAGCGTCGGTCCTGGATAAGGCGATTGGGACTGGTCGGCCTTCCAGATGAGCAGACCGGGCGGCTTCGTCGACGAGGTCATTACCAGCAATGCCGGTATGTCCCGGGAGCCAGTGAAATATAATTTCATGCCCTTTAGCGATAGCTTAATGGTGGTCTTCTCTTATCTCATATACCGGTTGCTCATGAGTCGTGTGATAAATGGCGAAATGTAGACTCTGAAGTGCTGCCTTAGAATCGCAAAATATTGCTACACGCGTGTGGTATTTGGTTGTTTGAAACGAGGCGCGCGGGCGCCATCACTCGAGAAAAGAGAGAAGAAGGAGCTGGGCTTGACGCTGTGAATCTAACCGGTCAGCGCTGCAACCACTGTTGTAAATACAACCGTTGGTAGTCTTACTGACTCGTCCTTCGCGTAACATTCTGGTGGAGGTTTAACGGTCCCCGTCCTCGCCGCGGAGCTCCGAAGCGGCCGCACCGTCGTCCTCTCAGCCATGGCTTCCGATGGAAACACCTCGTTGCCACTACACCTGCGGCCGCATCCACAACGTACGTACGGTTCCTAGTCTCCGTGATCCTGGGAAATTTCCGCCCAAAATGGCGTAGACGTCGACGACTGGCCTCGCATGTATGAGCGTGTTAGCCGAAGCCACAC
>NC_051155.1:12977109-13035387 GCF_013339745.2 Dermacentor silvarum | reverse complement strand
ATTACGCACATCTTCCTCATCTGTATGTTATCATCATCATCCTCGCACTTTTACCTATCCTCCTCTTCGCCTGTATATGTGTTCATCATCATCGCCTGTGTGCTGCGCTGGTTCGCTGACGAGCTCCCGGCCTAATAAACGTCGTTCCAACCGAGACGTCACAAGTGGTGGAGTGTGCTCTTCGGTCCTACGTCCTCTGGCCGTCCGGTCTGCCTCCTGGAGCTTCGTTCAGGTCGCCGCTGCGCCCCACCGTCAGCTAGCATGCCGCAGGACGTGCAGCCTGGCGCCCCTATTGCCTCCATTCCGAAATCGCAAGTGCCTCCTTCCTTTATCATCAACAGCGCCCAGCGTGACCCCCATCTCATCGCTGGTCTTCGCGGAGAGGATGTCGAAGAACTGGCTGGACGATTATGAGCGAGTCAGTTCAGCCAATCACTGGGATGATGTTAATAAACTACGCCATGTCTCCTTCTATCTGTCTGGCGTGGCGAAGACGTGGTTCTTTAACCACGAGCCCGAATTGACCGACTGGACTCTCTTCAAGCACCAGCTTCGTGAAGTGTTCGGCACACCGGCTGTTCGGTCCATTCTAGCCAAAGAAAAGCCTCGATGCTCGCAAACAAACACCTGGGTGAGTCGTACACCTCCTACATCGAGGACGTCCTTGCACTCTGCCGACGTGTGAATTCTTCAATGTCGGAATCGGACAGGGTACGCCACATTCTCAAAGGCATTGGAACTCTTGCCTTCAATGCACTCGCCACTAAGAATCCGGCTACCGTCGCTGACGTCGTAATCACTTGTCAGCGCCTCGATGAGCTCGAATCTGTCCGCCTACAGCCCGACATTGACGATGCCCATTCTACGGGGGACCATGACCTACGTACACTGATACGCACGCTCATACGCGAAGAGTTACAATCGATGGGGTTAACCTCACCTTCGACGTATCCCAGCCAACCTTTTGGTGCGTCCATTGCGTGACGTTATCAGGGAAGAAACTGGCGTCCTTGACCTGCGCTGTGCCAGCACAAGCTCCTGTCCCTCAAGCATTACCAACTACCGCATGACCGACATACGCGCAAGTTGCTGCCAAGCCTGTCGGCCACGTCACTTCTCCGTTGCCGCTGCCAACTTACGCGTCGGTTGCTACTGCGCCACGGTTCACTTCCCGTCATCACCGCCAGAGCCTTCATCGGCCCATCTGACCTCCCTGTCACACGGTACACCGAACACCCCCTTGGCGTCCGTCTCGTCCTAGGTGCTATTATTGTGGCTATCGCGGCCACATATCACGCTTTTGCCGCAAGCGCCAGCAAGACGAGCGTCTGGGCTACGATATGTGTGAGCGCGATTTTTACACTGGGGCCTCTAACCAAGGGCGGCGTTACTCTTCAACTTCGCAGCGCTCTCCATCTCCGCCTGCATCTCCTGATGCACGAGGCGCTTACCGTTCGGCCAGACGCAGTTCTCCATCACCCTACCGCCGCTCATCGTCACCACTTAGGCCTGCCTCCCTTACCTCTACCGTTCGCGCGAAAACTAAGCGATGCAGTTTCCGGAGGAAGAACTGCATACACACACAAGACTGAAATTCCTCCAGCGCGCCCATCCAATATGATTTCGTGTGTACGTTGAAGGGGTGCCCGTGGATGCTTTAGTGGATACTGGTGCGGCTTTGTCGGTTATGAATGTTCATTTGTGTTCCCGTCTGAAGAAAGTTATGACGCCTTACGATGGTCCCACGCTGGTTGCAGCCGAAGGGAACACTATTCGACCTGCTGCCTTCTGTACTGCGCGTGTACTTATCGATGACATTCTCCATCACATACAGTTTTCTGTGCTGTACCCGTGCTCTCACCAGCTGATTTTGGGATGGGATTTTCTATCTTCTGCCTCTGCTGCTATTTGTTGTGGGCAGCGTGTGATACACCTTACCGACACCGAACACTTGCTTGGCGAAGAAACCCACACGCCACTTCACCTGACCGCTGCGGAAGATACGGAACTACTGCCAGGACAAATCCAACTAGTCACTCTCCTATCCGACAGCATTGACCATGGGACGTCTTGGTGTTCCCTTCTTCACGTTGCCTTACTAAAGGCATAACATTTACATCAGGAGTTGTTCGATTCCACAATGGATCTGCACTGGTCACTGCCACGAACGCAACTCCAGAAAAAATCCTCCTTCCGCAAGGCACAACCGTTGCATCCGTCGCCGATCTGGAGCCTGTCTGCGTCTTGCCACTTACACCAGTCTCTTCTGGGGACCCATCTTCTGGTGATTCTTCCTCGGCCGCCGCCCTTACAGCAGTCATCAGCACTGACTTGAAACCCGCGCAGACGCAACAGCTGCTGGCTTTGTTGAAAAAGCACGCCAATTCTTTCGACGTGTATTCGTCAACGTTGGGCCAAACAACCGTTGCAGAGCACCGCATTCTGACAGACAAAACATCTATCGTACGGCGCCGCCCATACCGTGTGTCTCTAGCCGAGCGGAAAATCATCGCAGACAACGTCGCAGACATGCTGGAACGCAAGGTAATTCGCCCCTCGGCTAGTTATTGGTCGTCTCCTGTTGTCTTGGTCCACTAAAAAAATGGCTCCGTGCGCTTTTGCGTCGATTACCGGGCGCTCAACAAGATAACTCGAAAAGACGTCTACCCTATGCCACGCATTGATGACGCCCTTGATTCCCTCCAAGGTGCGGAATACTTTTCCAGCCAGGATCTGCGTTCCGGCTATTGGCAAATCCCCATGCACGAAGACGATAAAGAAAAAAACGGCGTTCGCAACCCCTGATGGACTGTACGAGTTCAACGTAATGCCTTTCGGGCTCCGCAACGCGCCTGCGACTTTTGAGCGCATGATTCACACCGTGTTGCGTGGCCTGAAGTGGAAGACCTGCCTGTGTTATCTGGACGACATTGTCATTTTTTCATCCACATTTAATCAGCACCTACAACGCTTGGATGAAGTTTTGACGTGCCTCGCCCGCGCTGGTCTTCAGCTGAACACCAAGAAATTCCGTTTCGCCAGCAAAGCCATTAAGATCCTGGGTCATGTCGTGAGCAGGGATGGCATTCAGCCGGACCCTGATAAGACTGCTGCAGTTCTTCGCTTTCCTCGTCCTGACAGACCCAAAGACTTGCGCAGTTTCCTTGGCCTCGCCTCTTATTTCCGTCGCTTTATCCAGAACTTTGCCTCCATCGCAGCTCCATTACACAAGCTACTAGCTTCCGGTGTACCCTTTCTGTGGTCCCAGGAATGCGAATTGGCATTTGCACGCTTGAAGGACACCCTCACCTCTGCACCTGTGCTTTGCCATTTTGATGAGGCCGCACCGACTCTCCTACACACAGACGCTAGCGGCCGCGGTATAGGTGCTGTTCTTCTGCAACGCGACAGCTCTTCGCGAGAGAGAGTCATTGCATACGCCAGCCGTGTACTCAGCGCTTCGGAAAAGAACTATACGATCACTGAGCAAGAGTGCCTGGCTATTGTTTGGTCGATACAGAAGTTTCGCCCTTATCTCCACGGCCGCCATTTCACCATCGTTACGGACCACCACGCTTTATGCTGGCTTTCCACGCTTAAGAACTTGTCTGGACGCCTGGGTCGCTGGATTTTACGCCTCCAAGAGTATGATTTCGCAATCATATACAAGTCCGGGAAGAAACACCAAGACGCCGACGCTCTTTTTCGCTTCCCGCTTCCTACGGCCCCGCTCAACGCCTCTGCAATCGCTTCGCACGTCACCAGTTCGACCGACACTGCTACGGTTTCCTCCCTGGCCTCTATGTACGAACTGCCTTTCGACGATGATCAGCCACTCGCCTCTCGTCAGCTGGCTGACCCGTACTGTCAACGCTTCATTGATCACCTCTCTGGGGCTTCTCGTCCACCTAACGCGCGCCTCCGTCGCCAGCTTGCGCACTTTAAGCTGGACGATGGCGTGCTGTATCGCCGTATTTACCATCCTGACGGGCAACGCTGGGTGCCAGTTCTACCACGCTCTCTCCGACTTCGTGTCCTCAACGCCTTTCATGATGATTTGACAGCTGGCCACCTTGGGTTTCATAAAACCTATGACCGCATTCGAAGTCGTTTCTATTGGCCTGGCCTTTCTGCTAGCGTCGCCAGATACGTCGGTTCCGGCTCTCCCTGCCAGCGTCGCAAGCTCCCAACATCTGCTCCTGTCGGCCAATTACAGCCGCTTCCGTGCCCTGCAGCCCCGTTCGAGGTTGTTGGGATCGACCTTTACGGGCCCCTTCCGGTCACTACTGCTGGCAATCGATGGATAGTGACTGCCGTCGACCATCTGACGCGCTACGCTGAGACAGCTTCTGTGCTTACTGGCTCTGCTTCGGAAGTTGCTCACTTCGTTCTTGAAGCCATTATTCTACGCCATGGTGCTCCTCGTGTATTGCTCAGTGACCATGGAAAGGCGTTCCTTTCCCAACTGCTAAACGAAGTTCTTCAAGCCTCCGGCACAGCCCACAAGACAGCTTCTAGCTATCACCCCCAGACTAACGGCCTGACCGAGCGGTTTCATCGCACCCTTGCCGACATGATCGCCGCTTATATTCAACCAGACCACAAAAACTGGTATGTTCTTTTACCATTCGTCACTTTCGCCTATAACACGGCCGTGCAGCGCACAACTGGCTACTCGCCATTTTACCTCGTTTATGGACGCTCCCCTACTTTCTTTCTGGACGTTTCATTCTTCAACTCCAAGGCTAATACATCTCTATCATCGTGCGAAGAGTACATTTCCCGACTCGACCACTGTCGCCAGCTTGCTCGCCTGAACACAGAGGCCAGACAACAAGACCGGAAAAATGTTTACGACGAATGCCATCGCGTTGTATCTTTTCGACCTGGTGACGAAGTCCTGCTCCTGACTCCTGTTCGCACCCCTGGTTTATGCGAAAAATTCAAGCCACGGTTTATCGGGCCGTACATAGTCCTTGGACAGACTTCGCGTGTCAACTATCGCGTTTCTCCTCTTGACGCCCCCACAGACCGCCGTTGCCGCAATACCGAGGTTGTCCACGTCTCCCGCATGAAGCCCTTCACGCGGCGTGCCTCGACACCTTGACGGCCGGCCAGGATGGCCGCTTTCACGTCGGGGGGAAATTAGTGTGGGCGTTTATTACGCACATCTTCCTCATCTGTATGTTATCATCATCATCCTCGCACTTTTACCTATCCTCCTCTTCGCCTGTATATGTGTTCGTCATCATCGCCTGTGTGCTGCGCTGGTTCACTGACGAGCTCCCGGGCCTAATAAACGTCGTTCCAACCGAGACGTCACACAAGCAAGAAATTGCCAAGGAAAATATTTATGATAACTCTAGGGGAAGCTGTTTGTTGTTCGAAGCCAGGACGGGAGTATTGCGGACCAAGATGTTACCGAGTCCAGTACCAAGGTTTTGCGGTGCGTGTGGAGAAGAGGAAACGGCTGAACACCTCATACTTTCCTGTAAAGGGTTTATCCCTACAGTGCAAAGCAACGGGGCTGATTTTTTCAATGCATTTGGGTTTAGGGACAGTGGAGGCAAAATAGACTTTAAGCGGGTAAAAATAACCAAACGGAGGTTGATGGCAGGGGTGACCCACCACAAAGTACAAATTATGTTAGTAGTCATGGCTAGGTGGCGTACACCTCATCCATCCATCCGAGACACGTGCACTTGTTTATATTTCACCGTTGACCCATAGAGAAATTCAACAAGAGGGAACACTCCCATAGAGCCCAGCTGCCCAATTGACAGCAGCGCGCCAAGCGGTCGGCATAGATCACTTTCGGCTTTGGGCACGCGTATTTCGAACGCTATAGCTAGCACGCCCGCTGCATTTTTTTTTGCCCGACCGCGCACGGTCTTCGTGCGGAGTCGGTTTATTATTTGGTAAAAATGATAGCGAATGATCTCGTCAAGTCCCATCGGATCTGTGTCACGTGCAATTTAACAAAGTAGACGCAAGACTCCTTGTGAAATGCGGAAATATTTATTTTGCTCTATATAAAAGCTCGTTCCGCGTTTTTTGTGCGTTCATCCAACGTTGTGACCACAGGTAAGCAGTAGTTCCCGTATGAAGCTCCACCGGACGGCATCAGCTGAAAAAAAAAAGTAAATTACAAGCATGTTACAAGCATCTAACAGCACGTGTCATTTGGTGGTTAGATATCGGAATACTGCGTAAAGAGGCGAAACATGCGAAAGCAGTAAATGGGCAGCGTTACAAACAAAAGAAATTCGCTTTTACATACCCGACTCATCCCAAACAATGCCATAAAATATAAAAACATCTGATTTCCATGCAAGCATTCTCCCATTTGTGGGCATTATTTCCGGCACTTAGCACAAATACGCGGGCAACTTCGCGTTTCCAAAACTTGGCCTCGGGCAACGCGACGGTATGCGCTACATACAGAGACGAACGCAGCAGAGGCCCCCAGCAGAACCATGCTAGACGTTCGTAGAATGCCTTCTACTCGCACTCAAGACAAATTCGTGGGTGAAAAGACTGTTTTCAGTCCTTTAGAAGACGGAATTTTCGAATTACAAGTTTCTGATCTCGGCGTTATCTTTCGCGCGTTCTGCCGGCGCCAGCAACACACTCCCATGTTATCACTCTTGGCAATCGCCTATTGCGTTTTCGACAGGCGTGAGTACCGAAAGAAGGTATATGCTGTTGCGTGGCCACAAAAAACGTCACAAACTTGTCCCTCTAAGATTCCTTACACGTCAAAATAGCTTTGTCACCACGGCCGAGCTGCTTATCGCTAAATGCGCCACAACGCGCTGTGCGGCCAGAGTGCCTCAAAAGTACCCCAAAAAGTAACGAAATTACTTTTCAGCAATATCTGGCGTCAGAGAAAGTGGCACTAACTTATGGTAACATGCTTTACGCTGCGCACCACGACCGAGTTGGTTCTCGCTAACTGCGTCACGGCGCGCTGTACGGCCAGTGTGCCTCAACAGAACGGAAATAAGTTACAATAACCTCCTAGGAAGCATCGGAACCATGTCCCAGCACGATTCGTTATCTCGAATTAACTGCGCCAGGACAGCCGAGCTGTTTTTCGCTAACTCCGTCTTAAGTCTCGGTCCCGTGCCGTAAGCCTAATTGCGTAGTAGACTGTGAAACAAAGTATCCCACCTTGCCAATAGTGCAGTGGTGTCTTGTCCTAGTGCAGAAGGAACGCAATAATACGCCGGGAGCCCAAGAAACCAGGCTACATTAAAAAAATGTCACAGTTTCGCCCTAAGGGCGAAGCAATGAATGCGATAGCAACACAGCAATGTCATGCGAAGTAAGGTGAGCGGCTTTGGTAGCAATATGAATTGTAGTAAACATGAGCTGATTAAGTAAGCAGGTGTGCTGCGGCGTAAGTAGACCGACATGAAGAGAGACTCGATGGCCACGAGAAGGCGCGTGTGAAACGGTGGTGTTGATGAGAAGCGCTTCCCGTGGGCAGCGCGCGTGCGAAGGGACACACCTGTAGCGCTGCACTGCCGATCCGGGCAGCATTACATGTGTAGCGTGCGTTGGAAAATGTGGCCCGACTATTACTAACTGAATGAACGAGCGTGGTGTGAGCGCGCACAAACAAACATGAATAGATCACACTGAATGACTGCAGACAACGACGGTCAAAACGCTGGCAGCAAGCGCATATATACGCCGCAGCAGCGGGCGAAGGTACGTGCGGTCTATCGCTTCAACAGAAACTGAGCGGCGAACGAATAGTGCATAAAGGTCAGAGCCGTGTGGAGATAAGAGACGGTGCGGCGAGCGACGAGCGCGGTTGTTGGCAGAGTAGAAATGCGCCCCCCCCCCCCCCCCCCCCGCTCTTTCCGGCGCTGGCTTCCCGCTTCCTTGCTTGCGCGTGGGAGAGATAAGAGACCGTGCGGTCGAGCGACGAGCGCGGTTGTTGGCACAGTAGAAGTGCCCCCCCCCCCCCCCCCCCCCGCTCCCTCCGGCGCTGGCTTCCCGCTTCGTTGCTTGCGCGTGGGAGATTGAGTGCGTTCGCTCTCCGTGATAGCGCGCGTCCAAGCACGCTTCCGCTCGGCCATACGGCGCGTGGTGCAGATTTTATCTATACGGAACCTCACGGCTACGGCTACGGCGACGGCTACGGCGACGGCGACGGCGACGGCGACGGCTACGGCGACGGCGACGGCGACGGCGACGCCGACGGCAGAAATCCGGTTGAAGTGTGCATATAATTGCTATCGCAATAAAAAAAAGAGACAGAAGGGTCGCCGCGGGCGCGCGCTCAAACGCGCGCGCAGCCACCCTCGCTCGCCTCGGAGGAGTGTCTGGCGGATAACGCATGCATCTGGCGCGTCATTCGCCTGTCGCTAGGTAAGGCAAGAAAAATAAGTCGCAATGTTTAGGTTCATTTATACGAAAAACGTTTTAGTTTTCGCGGCAAAGAATTAAAAAAAAATAAATCAACGTCTGTTAACTTAATTTCACCCGCCGTGGTTGCTCAGTTAGCTAAGGCGTTGCGCTGCTGAGCACGAGGTTGCGGGATCGAATCCCGGCCGCGGTGGCCGCATTTCGATGGAGGCGGAGTGCAAAAACGCTCGTGTGCTTGCGTTGTAGTGCACGTTAAAGAACCCCAGGTGGTCAAAATTAATCCAGAGCCCTCCACTACGGCGTGCCTCATAATAAGAACTGGTTTTGACACGTGAAACCCCAGAAAGAAGTAACTTCCCTTTATTTTTTTTTCTATGTTCGTGGCAGCTAACATTCGGCATAAATACTATAGCATGACGTATGGTGACGTGTTTCTTGTTGCCAGTTTTTTGCGAGTGTCCCCCCTTGTTGAATTTCTTTCTTTATGGTTGACCGCTTTGCACCGGCTAACAAATGTTAAACGTAATCGCTAGGCGCAGGACGCGCCTGCATGTATCGGAAGTTTCTCGAACGTTATCGATGCGTCTATCCGTTGTCTGTTGTCACCGACGCTTATGTAATCTGATTGTTTGAGTGTCGCGAATTGTGTAGTACTTTCTGGAAGACACGCGGGCACCAGGGATTACTCTGGAACCTTCGATTTCTCGTGTATAAAAGCCGACGCGTTTCGCTGCTCATCAGATTTCGACGATCGCCGACTGTGTTCGCCGCTATCGTTGTGCTCGGCAGACGCTTCTAGGGCGAAAATTGCGATGGAGCGCGATCGTAAACAAACGCAGCCAGCGCGCAGTGGCACCACGGCACACGTAATGCCATTAAGCCCCAACCACAGGCATGCGTCGGCATGCTTCAGCACGCGCCGACAAGCGAACGCGTCACTTCGCGTCGGCTGGAGGAAAAGGGCGCGCAACCTCAGGATACAAGCTCTGACGCGCACCGACGCTCGCTCCTCGGCTGCGGTGCACTGTTGCTTGACCGTTTTGTCTTCAACCTGTCTAAGTGCAGCCTAAAACAGCCTGCTGTAAACTGAGCTTGAAACAATAAGTTAGTTATCTGTATGCTATTTTAGATATAAAAAAACACATTTGATTAATGAATGTACGCCTGCCGCAACAGTTTCCTTGAAGTAACATAACTGCACAAGCTATCGACATCAGGGAATGCGTTCGCCTTGTCTGCAAGATCGCTTTGCAAACACCTGCACGAGCATGGCATGCCACATCAATAGCTCTCCTAAGATCTTTTTCTTTTTTTAGTTCGTTGCACAGCCAACTACGTAAGAATTAAGTTTGCAGTCTCTATGCTTGTTGGTGAACGAAAGAAACGCGTAAGTGGGTCCTGAGAAAATCAGCAAAAAAAAATGACACATTTGTGGCGCTCACAGAGAGATTTTAGAACAGCTAAAATTTACCAATTTCATAGCTTGTCCCCTGATTCTTGTTTGTCTAAGCTTTCCCATGGAACATTTAATTTGTCTAGGTTGTTTTGAAGCATCAACTGCATTGGGAGGCCTTCTCATTGAGCGGCATTGAGGGTATTGCTAGAAATGTTTTCACTGTGTTAAGGCCATGTTCTATTGTAACTGGTTTCAACATGTGAAGTCTGTCTTTCTCGGCATTAACGAAATAACATACCATCAAATACTACAAACAGCGAATCGCAGAGTTCTAATAGGTTTCTATTGCTGCCCTTTGGCAAGTCATACTATTGAAGCACTTATTCAAATGTATGGGGCCGCTCATTTGCACAATATGAAAAATATATGTAAACAGGTTATTTTTAAAATTTATACACTTCAAGTCAGCACAAACACACACACAAAAGAAATCCCAGCTTGTTTCTTGTTTTCAGCCTACAATATTGTTTTGATTGAGAAAGACATTCAATTTGTGCTGTGAGGCATGTAACAATTGCTGTGCCATATTATTTTATTGCAGAAAACTGGACATCGTAGCCAACCGTTATTAAACCTCGGAAGAAATTCATGGCACAATGCATATGATCAAGCAAACAGTGTTTTATTACACTTAATTGATGCTTTAAAAAACTGTCACACTATAACAAAATTGCACAAAAGCTACTGAACTAAACTAATATACTAGTACATACTTGAAAATCAATTTCATACTACAATAACGATAACCAATCAATCAAATGTTTATTATAGGGCCCAGGAACAGCTAGAGGGCCTTCGTACTGGTGCACTTAAAAAGCAATATGCCACACAACATCTACAGAGAACACAAATGTGGAAGACAGAACAAAGCGAGATAGAGAAACAAATAGAAAATCAAAACAAGGACGCGTAAACTGCAGTTAATCATACAACATGATTATCCACATATACACAATACATAGGAAATGAACTCTGAAATATGTCAATGCAGGCACAATTCATACGTTTTTTGGAGTCGAGCCATATATAGGACAGTCTTTAATGGAACAAGGCCAGGCAGAAAGTGCGGAATGTTACCTGGTGGTTACTGTTGCAGCACGAAAAATTGTGCAGCTTTGGGAAAGTATGATGCCATGGACCACCTTATACAGTAACGAAAAGGTCTGATTTAATAAGTCTTGAAGGGATGAGGTTTAAGGGAATCAAGAGGTGTGTCATATACTTCATACAACGAAAAGACGCAACACACCAAGGAAAAAAGACAGGCGAAAGGAAAGAGCGTCAGAGGTGTGAGTTGAGGTACATTTGAGAGGGCGTCATCTAGAGCAGGAATTTGCTCTAGATGACGCGCTCGCTCACACACACACACAAACACGTTTGCTCACTTGCAGAGCACGTCACACGCACATACAGGGCAACAACTGGGGAGTCGACGGTGCACAATGCACAGGAGTGCCGGTTCAGTACGGTCGCATGGAAGGGGAGTCCTAATGACCAGGGGGGTGGAGACAAAGCTCTGTATAAGCATGGAGTTGCCGTGTTGGACCATACAGGTGTGATGGGGCTCAGGCTGTCCTGATGGCTTGTTCAGACGGACAGAAGAAATATAAGTGTTTGCAGCACCACACAGCACCCTTCAGAATAGACGGACAAGTGCAATGTTGCGCTGGTATTGCAGGGTGCGCTACTCAAAAGCTTTGAACTGATCCTTGTAGGCTGGCATGAGCTTACGACGATCGAAAAGGTTGGAGTAGAGGGTGCGCGTTGCCCGGCGCTGAACAAGCTCAAGTTTGTCAGCGCGGCGAGTTTGGTACGGGGACTATACTGATGAAAAGTACTCAAGCTGTGGCGATATGAGAGAAGTGTAGAGTGCTCAGAAAACCTCAGGTCCCCAGGGAAGGGAGACACAGGGCACAAATCCCAGAATGCAACGAGCTTAGTGACTTAGTGAGCTTAGTGACTTGCAGAAAAGTCGAGAGAGAGAGAGAAATAGATGAGAGGAAAGACAGGGAGGTTAACAAGACGCACGTCTGGTTTGCTACCCTACACTGGGGAATAGGGGTATTGGGATGAAAAGAGAGAAAGGAAGTAGAGCACAGTTTCGCGCACATTTGAAGCTTCGCATGAAGTCTACAGACGGTCGCCAAGAGCTGTCGACTTGAAGTAGTGCAACAAGGCTTTCGTGGCTTTCTGTGCCATCGACGCATACGGCCATGGTCCAAGGATCTTCATTTCCGAAAATGGTCGAGAGTCCAGCCGGTTCAGTGCTGTCCGGAGAGCTTCACGCTCGACGTTGAACTGGGGACAGAGACATAAGACATGTTCAATTGTTTCTCTGGTTCCACAAGAGTCGCACATGGACGTATCCCCCATTCCAATGCGGAACGAGTAGGCCTTTGTAAATGCCACCCCGAGCCAGAGGCGGCACAATACTGTCACCTCAGAGCGGGAAATGTTTGATGGCACTTGAAGCTTCAAGGATGGGTAAATTTTGAGGAGATGGCACTTCGGGTTAAGAGAAGACCAATATTTGTGTGTCGTAGCTTTAGCCACAATATGAAGTTTTCCTGCAGCGTCGGTCCTGGATAAGGCGATTGGGACTGGTCGGCCTTCCAGATGAGCAGACCGGGCGGCTTCGTCGACGAGGTCATTACCAGCAATGCCGGTATGTCCCGGGAGCCAGTGAAATATAATTTCATGCCCTTTAGCGATAGCTTAATGGTGGTCTTCTCTTATCTCATATACCGGTTGCTCATGAGTCGTGTGATAAATGGCGAAATGTAGACTCTGAAGTGCTGCCTTAGAATCGCAAAATATTGCTACACGCGTGTGGTATTTGGTTGTTTGAACGAGGCGCGCGGGCGCCATCACTCGAGAAAAGAAGAGGAAGAAGGAGCTGGGCTTGCGCTGTGAATCTAACCGGTCAGCGCTGCAACCACTGTTGTAAATACAACCTGTTGGTAGTCTTACTGACTCGTCCTTCGCGTAACATTCTGGTGGAGGTTTAACGTTCCCCGTCCTCGCCGCGGAGCTCCGAAGCGGCCGCACCGTCGTCCTCTCAGCCATGGCTTCCGATGGAAACACCTCGTTGCCACCTACACCTGCGGCGCCATCCACAACGTACGTTACGGTTCCTAGTCTCCGTGATCCTGGGACATTTTCCGCCCAAAATGGCGTTGACGTCGACGACTGGCTCAGCATGTATGAGCGTGTTAGCCGAAGCCACCACTGGGACCCTACCATCATGCTTGCCAATGTGATCTTTTATCGGGACGGGACACCGATTGTCTGGTTTCGCACCCATGAGGTTGAGATATCCAGCTGGAACACTTTCAAAGAGAGGCTTTGCGACCTATTTGGCAACCCGTCAGGTCGCCAACAGGCTGCGCGAAAAGAGCTTTCTTCCCGTGTCCAGTCGTCGACAGAGTCGTATGTCTCCTACATACAGGAAGTGCTCGCGCTTTGCCGGAAAGTCGACGAGCACATGACCGAGGTTGACAAGGTGGGCCATATCCTAAAAGGCATCGCGGACGACGCCTTCAATTTGCTCGTTTATAACGACGTTGCTACTGTCGAAGCCATCGTCCAAGAATGCCGCCGCTTCGAGGTAGCCAAAAACCGCCGCGTCGTCTTATCGTTTTTCCGGCTCCCAAACACCCCTGCCACGTCCTCTTGCTCCGCTCTTCCTGCCACACGACCATTTCAAGAGAACGTAACGCGTATCGTTCGCCGTGAGATTGAAGCGGCGCGTCCGGCCCCCCTTCATCCTCGACCCCTCGACGGTACCTTTGACACAGCGGCCCCTACTATTTCCGTTATACAAGCGGTTGTGCGGCAAGAAATGGCAAACCTTGGCATCTTTACCGCCTGATCTGTCTCCCGACCTGATTCGGCACCCATTCCTATGTCCACAATCTTTAATGACCAGTATTTCGCTCCCAGACCACGCAATCCTGCTGAATGGCGAACACCTGACGACAAACCGATCTTCTTCCGCTGCCACCGAGTTGGTCACGTATCCCGCCACTGCCGCACCACCTGGATGCCGCCGTATTGGAGCTCATTCCCTGCTCCACGCCCATACGCCGACGCTCGCTGTTACTCTCCTCGCCGTCGTACCCTACTTCTGATGCCCCTGACAGCCGCTCCTCCGTGCGATCGCCGTCGACTCAACGCCGTCGCTCCCCGTCGGCCCAACCTCGCCGCTTTTCCTCGCCAAACCGCTGGACGGAAAACTAGGCCATGCAGCTCTTGAAGGTAGTGCTGCATCACGTTCGTCCTGTCCAAATCCTCCGTTGACGCTCCTCACGACCACGAACCTAATTGAAGTAGACGTAGATGGTGTCCCGTTGACGGCATTGATTGATACTGGAGCCCAAGTGTCCATAATGAGCGCTAACCTATGTCGTCGCCTCAAAAAAGTTCTTACGCCTGCCGTCACTCGAGCCGTACGCGTCGCCAATGGTGCCACTGTTGCCGTCTGTGGTATGTGCACTGCTCGCGTAGGAATTGCTGGCCGCCAAGTTCCAGTCCGGTTCTCTGTGCTGACCAGTTGCCCTCATGACCTAATCTTCGGGCTCGACTTTCTGACGACGCATTCTGCCCTCATCGACTGTTCCACCAGTACGCTGTGCCTCCAGCTTCCTCTTCTTTCCGACGTTCGCCCCGAACAACCGAACACCCTATGCACTACAGCGTTTGTTCGGTTACCTCCAAAAGCCCTAACCTTCGTCGAATTGGCCTAAACTGCAACCGTGCCTGATGGCGACTATGTCGTCGCCTTTATTCGTGATGTAGTTTCTCTATTCTGTCTAGGGATTGTTTTTACAGTCAGTCCAATTGCACGTTGAAGAATGTCATTTGGTAATTTACTTTTCAACTAGACCAGAAGCGTTTCTAGTGGCACTCACGACATTGTAGTTTCTCTATATATGTCTCGGGATGGTTTATGCATCCTGTCCAATTGTGCGTTGAAGAATGTCACTTCGTAATTTATTTCAACTGGACCAGAAGCGTTTCTAGTGGCTCTCACGCAAACCGTAGTTTCTCTATATGTGTCTAGGGATTCTTTATGCAGTCAGTACAATTGCGCGTTGAAGAATGTCACATCGTAATTTACTTTTGAACTAGAGCAGAAGTGTTTGAAGTGGCTTTCATGCACCGGTAGTTCCTCTATTGTGTCTAGGGAGTGTTTATACAGTCAGTCCAATTTCGCGCTGAAGAATGTCACTTCGTAATTTACTTTTCAACCAGACCAGAAGCGTTTCTAGTGGCTTTCACGCACCCGTAGTTTCTCTATTGTGTCTAGATATATTTTTTATAGTCAGTCCAATTTAGCGTTGAAGAATGTCACTTCGTAATTTACTTTTCAACTAGAGCAGAAACGTTTCTAGCGGCTCTCACGCAATCGTAGTTTCTCTATATGTGTCTAGTGATTGTTTATGAATCCAGTACAATTGCGCGTTGAAGAATTTACTTTCGTAATTTGCATTTAAACTAGAGCAGAAGCCCTTCTAGTGGCTCTCACGCACCCGTAGTTTCTCTATATGCGTCTAGGGATTGTTTATGCATCCAGTCCAATTTCGCGTTAAAGAATGTCACTTCGTAATTTACTTTTGAACTAGACCAGAAGTGTTTGAAGTGGTTGTCACACACCCGTACTTTCTCTATTTTGTCTAGGGATTGTTTATACAGTCAATCCAATTTCGTGTTGAAGAATGTAACTTTGTAAGTTACTTTTGAACTTGACCGTGGCGTTTCTAGTGCCTCTCACGCAACCGTAGTTTCTCTATATGTGTCTAGGGGTTGTTTATGCATCCAGTTCAATTGCGCGTTGAGCAATTTCACTTCGTAATTTACTTTTAAACTAGACCAGAAGCGCTTCTAGTGGATCTCACGCAACCGTTGTTTCCCTTTATGTGTCTAGGGATTGTTTATGCAGTCACTCCAATTGCGCGTTGTAGAATACCACTTCTTAATTTACTTTTGAAGTAGACCAGAAGCGTTTCTAGTGGCTCTCACGCACCCGTAGTTTCTCTATATGTGTCTAGGGATTGTTTATGCATCCAGTTCAATTTCGCGTTAAAGAATGTCACTTCGTAATTTACTTTTCAACTAGACCAGAAGCGTTTCTAGCGGCTCTCACGCAATTATTGTTTCCCTATATGTGTTTAGGGATTGTTTATGAATCCAGTCCAAATGCGCGTTGAAGAATTTAACTTCCTAATTCACTTTTAAACTAGACCAGAAGCGCTTCTAATGGCTCTCACGCACCTGTAGTTGCTCTATATGTGTCTAGGGATGGTTTATGCATCCGGTTCTATTGCGCGTTGAGAAATTTCGCTTCGTAATTTTCTTTTGAACTAGACTAGAAGTGTTTCTAGTGGCTCTCACGCAACCGTAGTTTCCCTATATAGGTCTAGGGATTGTTCAAGCAGTCATTCCATTTGCGCGTTGAAGAATTTGACTTCGTAATTTACTTTTGAACTAGACCAGAAGCGTTTCTAGTTGCTTTCACGGAACCGTAGTTTCCCTATATGTCTCTAGGGATTCTTTATACAGTCAGTCCAATTGCACGTTGAAGAATGTCACTTCGTAATTTACACTTCAACTAGACCAGAAGCGTTTCTAGTGGCTCTCACGCCATTGTAGATGCTCTATATGTGTCTAGGGATTGTTTATGCATCCAGTCCAGTTGCGCGTTGAAGAATTTCACTTCGTAATTTACTTTTGAACTAGACCAAAAGCTAAACGACGTACCGATTGCTCGAACATTTGAGCAATCTCTGGTTTGAATGTGCATGAACATATTTGTTGAACATATTTCATAGAACCATAAACACTAGTGGCTCTCGCGCGCCCGTAGTTTCTCTATATGTGTCTTGGGATTGTTTATGCATGCAGTCCAATTGCGCGTTGAACAATTTCACTTCGTAATTTACTTTTGAACCAGAAGCGTTTCTAGTGGCTTTCACGCACCCGTCGTTTCTCTATTGTATCTAGGGATTGTTCAATCAGTCATTCCATTTGCGCGTTGAAGAATTTCACTTCGTAATTTACTTTTGAACTAGACCAGACGCGTTTCTAGCGGCTCTCACGCCACCGTAGTTTCCCTATATATGTCTAGGGATTGTTCAGGCATGCAGTCCAATTTAGCGTTGAAGAATTTCACTTCGTAATTTACTTTTCAACCAGACCAGAAGCGTTTCTAGTGGCTTTCACGCACCCGTAGTTTCTCTATTGTGTCTAGGAATTGTTTTTACAGTCAGTACAATTTAGCGTTGAAGAATGTCACTTCGTAATTTACTTTTCAACTAGACCAGAAGCGTTTCTAGCGGCTCTCACGCAATTATTGTTTCCCTATATGTGTTTAGGGATTGTTTATGAATCCAGTCCAAATGCGCGTTGAAGAATTTAACTTCCTAATTTACTTTTAAACTAGACCAGAAGCGCTTCTAATGGCTCTCACGCACCTGTAGTTGCTCTATATGTGTCTAGGGATGGTTTATGCATCCAGTTCAATTTCGCGTTGAGAAATTTCGCTTCGTAATTTACTTTTGAACTGGACCAGAAGTGTTTCTAGTGGCTCTCACGCAACCGTAGTTTCCCTATATGGGTCTAGGGATTGTTCATGCAGTCATTCCATTTGCGCGTTGAAGAATTTGACTTCGCAATTTACTTTTGAACTAGACAAGAAGCGTTTCTAGTGGCTCTCACGGAACCGTAGTTTCTCTATATTGGTCTAGGGATTGTTGGCGCTGTCACTCCCATTGCGCGTTGTAGAATGCCACTTCGTAATTTACTTTTGAACTAGACCAGAAGCGTTTCTACTGGCTCTCACGCAATTGTAATTTCTTTATATGTGTCTAGGGATTGTTTATGCATCCAGTCCAATTTCGCGTTAAAGAATGTCACTTCGTAATTTACTTTTGAACTAGACCAGAAGTGTTTGAAGTGGTTGTCACACACCCGTACTTTCTCTATTTTGTCTAGGGATTGTTTATACAGTCAATCCAATTTCGTGTTGAAGAATGTAACTTCGTAAGTTACTTTTGAACTTGACCGTGGCGTTTCTAGTGCCTCTCACGCAACCGTAGTTTCTCTATATGTGTCTAGGGGTTGTTTATGCAGTCACTCCGATTGCGCGTTGCAGAATGCCACTTCGTAATTTACTTTTGAACTAGACCAGATGCGTTTCTAGCGGCTCTCACGCAATTCTAGTTTCTCTTTATGTGTCTAGGAATTGTTTATGAATCCCGTCCAATTGCGCGTTGAAGAATTTAACTTCGTAATTTACTTTTAAACTAGACCAGAAGTGCTTCCAGTGGCTCTCACGCACCCATAGTTTGTGTATATGTGTCTAGGGATTGTTCATGCAGTCATTCCATTTGCGCGTTGAAGAATTTGACTTCGTGATTTACTTTTGAACTAGACAAGAAGCGTTTCTAGTGGCTCTCACGGAACCGTAGTTTCTCTATATTGGTCTAGGGATTGTTCACGCTGTCACTCCAATTGCGCGTTGACGAATGTCTCTTCGTAATTTACTTTTGAACTAGGCCAGAAGCGTTTCTAGTGGCTCTCACGCGCCCGTTGTTTCTCTATATGTGTCTTGGGATTGTTTATGCATGCAGTCTAATTGCGCCTTGAACAATTTCACTTCGTAATTTACTTTTGAACCAGAAGCGTTTCTAGTGGCTGTCACGCACCCGTAGTTTCTCTATTGTGTGTAGGGATTGTTCAATCAGTCATTCCATTTGCGCGGTGAAGAATTTTACTTCGTAATTTACTTTTTAACTAGACCAGAAGCGTTTCTAGTGGCTCTCACGCCATTGTAGTTTCTCTATATGTGTCTAGGGATTGTTTATGCATCCAGTCCAATTGCGCGTTGAAGAATTTCACTTCGTAATTTACTTTTGAACTAGACCAGAAGCGTTTCTAGTGGCTGTCGCGCGCCCGTAGTTTCTCTATATGTGTCTTGGGATTGTTTATGCATGCAGTCCAATTTAGCGTTGAAGAATGTCACTTCGTAATTTACTTTTGAACTAGACCAGAAGCGTTTCTAGTGGCTGTCACGCTCACGTAGTTTCTCTATTGTGTCTAGGGATTGTTCAATCAGTCATTCCATTTGCGCGTTGAAAAAAGTCACTTGGTAATTTATTTCAACTGGACTAGAAGCGTTTCTAGTGGCTCTCACGCAACCGTAGTTTCTCTATTTTGTCTAGGGATTGTTTTTACAGTCAGTACAATTTAGCGCTGAAGATTATCACTACGTAATTTACTTTTGAACTAGACCAGAAGCGTTTCTAGTGGCTTTCACGCACCCGTAGTTTCTCTATTGTGTCTAGGGATTGTTTTTACAGTCAGTCCAATTTAGCGTTGAAGAATGTCACTTCGTAATTTACTTTTCAACTAGACCAGAAGCATTTCTAGCGGCTCTCAAGCTATTATAGTTTCCCTATATGTGTTTACGGATTGTTTATGAATCCAGTCCAAATGCGCGTTGAAGAATTTAACTTCTTAATTTACTTTTAAACTAGACCAGAAGCGCTTCTAATGGCTCTCACGCACCTGTAGTTGCTCTATATGTGTCTAGAGATGGTTTATGCATCCAGTTCAATTGCGCGTTGAGAAATTTCGCTTCGTAATTTACTTTTGAACTAGACCAGAAGCGTTTCTAGTGGCTCTCACGCCATTGTAGTTTCTCTATATGTGTCTAGAGATTGTTTATGCATCCAGTCCAATTGCGCGTTGAAGAATTTCACTTCGTAATTTACTTTTGAACTAGACCAGAAGCGTTTCTAGTGGCTCTCGCGCGCCCGTAGTTTCTCTATATGTGTCTTGGGATTGTTTATGCATGCAGTCCAATTGCGCGTTGAATAATTTCACTTCGTAATTTACTTTTGAACCAGAAGCGTTTCTAGTGGCTCTCGCGCGCCCGTAGTTTATGTGTCTTGGGATTGTTTATGCATGCAGTCCAATTGCGCGTTGAAGAATGTCACTTCGTAATTTACTTTTGAACTAGACCAGGAGTGTTTGAAATGGCTGTCACGCACCCTTAGTTTCGCTATTGTGTCTAGGGTTTGTTTATGCAGTCACTCCAATAGCGCTTTGAAGAATTCCGCCTCGTAATTTACTTTTGAACTACACCAGAAGCGTTTCTAGCGGCTCTCACGCAATTGTTGTTTCTCTATATGTGTCTAGGAATTGTTTATGAATCCAGTCCAATTGCGCGTTCAAGAATTTAACTTTCTAATTTACTTTAAAACTAGACCAGAAGCGCGTCTAGTGGCTCTCACGCACCCATAGTTTCTCTATATGTGTCTCGGGATTGTTTATGCATGCAGTTCAATTGCGCGTTAAACAATTTCACTTCGTAATTTACTTTTGAACTAGACCAGGAGCGTTTCTAGTGGCTCTCACGGAACCGTATTTTCTCTATATTGGTCTGGGGATTCTTCACGCTGTCAATCCAATTGCGCGTTGAAGAATTTCACTTCGTAATTTACTTTTGAACTAGACCAGAAGCGTTTCTAGTGGTTCTCGCGCGCCCGTAGTTTCTCTATATGTGTCTAGGGATTGTTCAGGCATGCAGTACAATTTAGCGTTGAAGAATGTTACTTTGTAATTTACTTTTGAACTAGACCAGAAGCGTTTCTAGTGGCTGTCACTCTCACGTAGTTTCTCTATTGTGTCTAGGGATGGTTTATACAGTCAGTCCAATTGCACGTTGAAGAATGTCACTTGGTAATTTACTTTTCAACTAGACCACAAGCGTTTCTAGTGGGACTCACGACATTCTAGTTTCTCTATATATGTCTAGGGATTGTTTATGCATGCAGTCCAATTGCGCGTTGAACAATTTCACATCGTAATTTACTTTTGAACAATACCAGAAGCGTTTCTAGTGGCTCTCACGCAACCGCAGTTTCTCAATGTGTTTCTTGGGATTCTTTATGCAGTCAGTCCAATAGCACGTTGAAGAATGTCACATCGTATTTACTTTTGAACTAGACCAGAAGCATTTCTAGTGGCTGTCAGGCACACGTAATTTCTCTATTGTGTCTAGGGATTGTTTATACAGTCAGTCCAATTTAGCGTTGAAGATTATCACTTCGTAATTTACTTTTCAACTAGACCAGAACGTTTCTAGTGGCTCTCACGCAACCGTAGTTTCTCTATATTGGTCTAGGGATTGTTCACGCTGTCACTCCAATTGCGCGTTGAAGAATGTCTCTTCGTAATTTACTTTTGAACTAGACCAGAAGCGTTTCTAGTGGCTCTCACGCCATTGTAGTTTCTCTATATCTGTCTAGGGATTGTTTATGCATCCAGTCCAATTGCGCGTTGAAGAATTTCACTTCGTAATTTACTTTGGAGCTAGACCAGAAGCGTTTCTAGTGGCTCTCGCGCCCCCGTAGTTTCTCTATATGTGTCTTGGGATTGTTTATGGATGCAGTCCAATTACGCGTTGAACAATTTCACTTCGTAATTTACTTTTGAACCAGAAGCGTTTCTAGTGGGTGTCACGCACGCGTAGTTTCTCTATTGTGTCTAGGGATTGTTCAGTCATTCCATTTGCGCGTTGAAGAATTTTACTTCGTAATTTACTTTTGAACTAGACCAGAAGCGTTTCTAGTGGCTCTCACGCCATTGTAGTTTCTCTTTATGTGTCTAGGAATTGTTTATGCATCCAGTCCAATTGCGCGTTGAAGAATTTCACTTCGTAATTTACTTTTCAACTAGACCAGAAGCGTTTCTAGTGGCTGTCGCGCACCCGTAGTTTCTCTATATGTGTCTTGGGATTGTTTATGCATGCAGTCCAATTGCGCGTTGAACAATTTCACTTCTTAATTTACTTTTGAACCAGAAGCGTTTCTAGTGGCTGTCACGCACCCATATTTTCTCTATTGTGTCTAGGGATTGTTCATGCATGCAGTCGAATTGCGCGTTGAACAATTTCACTTCGTAATTAACTTTTGAACCAGAAGCGTTTCTAGTGGCTGTCACACACCCGTAGTTTCTCTATCGTGTCTAGGGATTGTTCACTCAGTGATTCCATTTGCGCGTTGAAGAATTTCACTTCGTAATTTACTTTTGAACTAGACCAGAAGCGTTTCTAGTGGCTTTCACGTATCCGTAGTTTCTCTATATGTGTCTAGGGATTGTTTATGCAGTCACTCCAATTGCCCGTTGTAGAATGCCACTTTGTAATTTACTTTTGAACTAGACCAGACGCGTTTCTAGCGGCTCTCACGCAACCGTAGTTTCCCTATATGTGTCTAGGGATTGTTTATGCAGTCACTCCAATTGCGCGTTGTAGAATGCCACTTCGTAATTTACTTTTGAACTAGACCAGAAGCGTTTCTGGTGGATGTCACGCACACAAAGTTTCTCTATATGTGTCTAGGGATTGCTCAGGCATGCAGTCCAATTTGGCGTTGAAGAATGTCACTCCGTAATTTACTTTTCAACCAGACCAGGAGCGTTTCTAGTGGCTTTCACGCACCCGCAGTTTCTTTATGGTGTCTAGGGATTGTTTTACAGTCAGTCCAATTTAGCGTTGAAGAATGTCACTTCGTAATTTACTTTTCAACTAGACCAGAAGCGTTTCTAGCGGCTCTCACGCAATTAGTCTGCCTATATGTGTTTAGCGATTGTTTATGCATGCAGTTCAATTGCGCGTTGAACAATTTCACTTCGTAATTTACTTTTGAACTATACCAGAAGCGTTTCTAGTGGCTCTCACGCAATTGTAGTTTCTATATATGTGTCTAGGGTTGTTTATGCATCCAGTTCAATTGCGCGTTGAGAAATTTCACTTCGTAATTTACTTTTGAACTAGACCAGAAGCGTTTCTAGTGGCTCTCACGCAACCGTAGTTTCCCTATATGTGTCTAGGGATTGTTCATGCAGTCATTCCATTTGCGCGTTGAAGAATTTGACTTCGTAATTTACTTTTGAACTAGACCAGAAGCGTTTCTAGTGGCTCTCACGCAATTGTAGTTTCTCTATATGTGTCTAGGAATTGTTTATGAATCCAGTCCAATTGCGCGTTGAAGAATTTACCTTCCTAATTTACTTTTAAACTAGACCAGAAGCGCGTCTAGTGGCTCTCACGCACCCGTCGTTTCTCTATATGTTTCTTGGGATTGTTTATGCATGCAGTCCAATTGCGCGTTGAACAATTTCACATCGTAATTTACTTTTGAACCAGAAGCGTTTCTAGTGGCTGTCACGCACCCGTAGTTTCTCTAATGTGTCTAGGGATTGTTTATACAGGCAGTACAATTGAACATTGAAAAATGGCACTTCGCAATTTACTTTTGAACTAGACCAGAAGCGTTTCTAGTGGCTTTCACGTATCCGTAGTTTCTATGTGTCTAGGGATTGTTTATGCATTCACTCCAATTGCCCGTTGTAGAATGCCACTTCGTAATTCAATTTTGAACTAGACCAGAAGCGTTTCTAGTGGCTCTCACGCACCCGTATTTTCTCTATTGTGTCTAGGGATATTTTTTACAGTCAGTCCAATTTAGCGTTGAAGAATGTCACTTCGTAATTTACTTTTCAACTTCAGCAGAAGCGTTTCTAGCGGCTCTCACGCAATATTAGTTTCTCTATATGTGTCTAGGGATTGTTTATGAATCCAGTCCAATTGCGCGTTGAAGAATTAAACTTCGTAATTTACTTTTAAACTAGAGCATAAGCGCTTCTACTGGCTCTCACGCACCCGTAGTTTCTCTATATGTGTCTAGGGATTGTTTATGCATCCAGTTCATTTGCGCGTTGAAGAATTTCACTTCGTAATTTACTTTTGAACTAGACCAGAAGCGTTTCTAGTGGCTCACACGCAAACCGTAGTTTCTCTATATGTGTCTAGGAATTGTTTATGCATCCATTGCAATTGCGCGTTGAAGACTTTCACTTCGTAATTTACTTTTGAACTAGACCAGAAGCGTTTCTAGTGGCTCTCGCGCGCCCGTGGTTTCTCTATATGTGTCTTGGGATTGTTTATGCATGCAGTCCAATTGCGCGTTGAACAATTTCACTTCTTAATTTACTTTTGAACCAGAAGCGCTTCTAGTAGCTGTCACGCAACCGTACTTTCTCTTTATCAGTCTAGGGATTGTTTATGTAGTCAGTCCAATTGCGCGTTGATGATTGTCACACCGTAATTCCTTTTGGACTAGACCGTAAGTGTTTGAAGTGGCTTTCATGCCCCCGTAGTTCCTGTATTTTGTTTAGGGACTGTTTATATAGTCAGTGCAATTTCGCGTTGAAGAATGTCACTTCGTAATTTACTTTTGAACCAGACCAGAAGCGTTTCTAGTGGATTTCACGCACCCACAGTTTCTCAATTGTGTCTAGGGATTGTTTTTAGTCAGTCCAATTTAGCGTTGAAGAATGTCACTTCGTAGATTACTTTTCAACTGGAGCAGAAGCGTTTCTAGCGGCTCTCGTGCAATTATAGTTTCCCTATATGTGTTTAGGGATTGTTTATGAATCCAGTCCAATTGCGCGTTGAAGAATTTAACTTCCTGATTTACTTTTAAACTATACCAGAAGCGCTTCTAATGGCTCTCACGCACCTGTAGTTTCTCTATATGTGTCTAGGGATTGTTTACTCATGCAGTCTAATTGCGCGTTAGACAATTTCACGTCGTAATTTACTTTTGAACTAGACCAGAAGCGTTTTAGTGGCTCTCACGCAACCGTAGCTTCCCTATATGTGTCTAGGGATTGTTCATGCAGTTATTCCATTTGTGCGTTGAAGAATCTGACTTCATAATTTACTTTTGAACGAGACCAGAAGCATTTGTAGTGGCTGTCACGCAACCGAAGTTTCTCTATTGTGTCTAGGGATTGTTTATATAGGCAGTCCAATGGAACGTTGAAGAATGTAACTTCGTAATTTACTTTTGAACTAGACCAGAAGCGTTTCCAGTGGCTCTCACGCTACCGTAGTTTCTCCATATGTGTCAAGGGATTGGTTATGCAGTCACTCCAATTACGCGTTGAAGAATGCCACTTCGTAAATTACCTTTGAACTAGACCAGAAGTGTTTCAAGTGGCTCTCACGGAATAGTAGTTTCTCTATATGTGTCTAGGAATTATTCATCCAGTTCAATTGCGCGTTGAAGAATTTCACTTCGTAATTTAGTTTTCAACCAGACCAGAAGCGTTTCTAGTGGCTTTCACGCACCCATATTTTTCTCTATTGTGTCTAGGGATTGTTCATGCATGCAGTCGAATTGCGCGTTGAACAATTTCACTTCGTAATTAACTTTTGAACCAGAAGCGTTTCTAGTGGCTGTCACACACCCGTAGTTTCTCTATTGTGTCTAGGGATTGTTCACTCAGTGATTCCTTTTGCGCGTTGAACAATTTCACTTCGTAATTTACTTTTGAACTATACCAGAAGCGTTTCTAGTGGCTCTCACGCAATTGTAGTTTCTATATATGTGTCTAGGGATTGTTTATGCATCCAGTTCAATTGCGCGTTGAGAAATTTCACTTCGTAATTTACTTTTGAACTAGACCAGAAGCGTTTCTAGTGGCTCTCACGCAACCGTAGTTTCCCTATATGTGTCTAGGGATTGTTCATGCAGTCATTCCATTTGCGCGTTGAAGAATTTGACTTCCTAATTTACTTTTAAACTAGACCAGAAGCGCCTCTAGTGGCTCTCACGCACCCGTCGTTTCTCTATATGTGTCTTGGGATTGTTTATGCATGCAGTCCAATTGCGCGTTGAACGATTTCACTTCGTAATTTACTTTTGAACCAGAAGCGTTTCTAGTGGCTGTCACGCACCCGTAGTTTCTCTATTGTGTCTAGGGATTGTTTATACAGGCAGTCCAATTGAACGTTGAAAATGGCACTTCGTAATTTACTTTTGAACTAGACCAGAAGCGTTTCCAGTGGCTCTTGCGCAACCGTAGTTTCTCTATATGTGTCTAGGAATTGTTTATGCATCCAGTCCAAATGCGCGTTGAAGAGTTTCACTTCGTAATTTACTTTTGAACTAGACCAGGAGCGTTTCTAGTGGCTCTCACGGAACCGTAGTTTCTCTATAGTGGTCTGGGGATTCTTCACGCTGTCAATCCAATTGCGCGTTGAAGAATGCCACTTCGTAATTTACTTTTTTCTAGACCAGAAGCGTTTCTAGTGGCTCTCGCGCACCCGTAGTTTCTCTATATGTGTCTTGGGATTGTTCAAGCATGCAGTCCAATTGCGCGTTTAACAATTTCACTTCGTAATTTACTTTTGAACGAGAAGCGTTTCTAGTGGCTGTCACACACCCGTAGTTTCTATGTGTCTAGGGATTGTTTATGCATTCACTCCAATTGCCCGTTGTAGAATGCCACTTCGTAATTCACTTTTGAACTAGACCAGAAGCGTTTCTAGTGGCTCTCACGCACCCGTATTTTCTCTATTGTGTCTAGGGATATTTTTTACAGTCAGTCCAATTTAGCGTTGAAGAATGTCACTTCGTAATTTACTTTTGAACTAGACCAGAAGCGTTTCTAGTGGCTCTCGCGCGCCCGTAGTTTATGTGTCTTGGGATTGTTTATGCATGCAGTCCAATTGCGCGTTGATGAATGTGACTTCGTAATTTACTTTTGAACTAGACCAGGAGTGTTTGAAGTGGCTGTCACGCACCCTTAGTTTCTGTATTGTGTCTAGGGTTTCTTTATGCAGTCACTCCAATTGCCCTTTGAAGAATGCCGCTTCGTAATTTACTTTTGAACTAGACCAGAAGCGTTTCTAGTGGCTCTCACGCAAACCGTAGTTTCTCTATATATCTCTAAGGATTGTTTATGCAGTCAGTCCAATTGCGCCTTGAAGAATGTCACATCGTAATTTACTTTTGAACTAGACCAGAAGTGTTTGAAGTGGCTGTCACACAGCCGTACTTTCTCTATTTTGTCTAGGGATTGTTTATACAGTCAGTCCAATTTCGCGTTGAAGAATGTAACTTCGTAAGTTACTTTTGAACTTGACCGTGGCGTTTCTAGTGCCTCTCACGCAACCGTAGTTTCTCTATATGTGTCTAGGGGTTGTTTATGCAGTCACTTCGATTGCGCGTTGAAGAATTTAACTTCGTAATTTACTTTTGAACTAGACCAGAAGCGCTTCTAATGGCTCTCACGCAATTGTAGTTTCTATATATGCGTCTAGGGATTGTTTATGCATCCAGTTCAATTGCGCGTTGAGAAATTTCACTTCGTAATTTACTTTTGAACTAGACCAGAAGCGTTTTTAGTGGCTCTCACGCAACCGTAGTATCTCTATTGTGTCTAGGGATTGTTCACTCAGTCATTCCATTTGCGCGTTGAAGAATTTCGCTTCGTAATTTACTTTTGAACTAGACCAGAAGCGTTTCTAGTGGCTTTCACGTATCCGTAGTTTCTCTATATGTGTCTAGGGATTGTTTATGCAGTCACTCCAATTGCGCGTTGAAGAATTTCACTTCGTAATTTACTTTTGAACTAGACCAGAAGCGTTTCTATTGGCTCTCGTGCGCCCGTGGTTTCTCTACATGTGTCTTGGGATTGTTTATGCATGCAGTCCAATTGCGCGTTGAACAATTTCACTTGTTAATTTACTTTTGCACCAGAAGCGTTTCTAGTGGCTGTCACGCAACCGTAGTTTCTCTATATCAGTCTAGGGATTGTTTATGTAGTCAGTCCAATTGCGCGTTGTAGATTGTCACACCGTAATTCTTTTTTGACTAGACCGTAAGTGTTTGAAGTGGCTTTCACGCCCCCGTAGTTCCTGTATTTTGTCTAGGGATTGTTTATATAGTCAGGGCAATTTCGCGTTGAAGAATGTCACTTCGTAATTTACTTTTGAACTAGACCAGAAGCGTTTCTGGTGGATCTCACGCACCCGTATTTTCTCTATATGTGTCTAGGAATTGTTTATGATTCCAGTCCAATTGCGCGTTGCAGAATTTAACTTAGTAATTTACTTTTAAACTAGAGCAGAAGCGCTTCTAGTGGCTCTCACGCACCCGTAGTTTCTCTATATGTGTCTGGGAATTGTTTATCCATCCAGTCCATTTGCGCGTTGAAGAATTTCACTTCGTAATTTACTTTTGAACTAGACCAGACGCGTTTCTAGCGGCTCTCACGCTACCGTAGTTTCCCTATATGTGTTTAGGGATTGTTTATACAGTTACTCCAATTGCGCGTTGTAGAATGCCACTTCGTAATTTACTTTTGAACTAGACCAGAAGCGTTTCTAGTGGCTCACGCACCCGTAGTTTCTCTATATGTGTCTAGGGATTGTTCAGGCATGCAGTCCAATTTAGCGTTGAAGAATGTCACTTCGTAATTTACTTTTCAACCAGACCAGAAGCGTTTCTAGTGACTTTCACGCACCCATAGTTTCTCTACTGTGTCTAGGGATTGTTTTTACAGTCAGTCCAATTTAGCGTTGAAGAATGTCACTTCGTAGATTACTTTTCAACTGGACCAGAAGCGTTTCTAGCGGCTCTCACGCAATTATAGTTTCCCTATATGTGTTTAGGGATTGTTTATGAATCCAGTCCAATTGCGCGTTGAAGAATTTAACTTCCTAATTTACTTTTGAACTAGACCAGAAGCGTTTCCAGTGGCTCTCACGCAACCGTAGTTTCCCTATGTGTCTAGGAATTGTTTATGCATCCAGTCCAATTGCGCGTTGAAGAATGCCACTTCGTAATTTACTTTTGACCTAGACCAGAAGCGTTTCTAGTGGCTCTCGCGCACCCGTAGTTTCTCTATAAATGTCTTGGGATTGTTCATGCATGCAGTCCAATTGCGCGTTTAACAATTTCACTTCTTAATTTACTTTTGAACGAGAAGCGTTTCTAGTGGCTGTCACACACCCGTAGTTTCTCTATTGTGTCTAGGGATTGTTCACTCAGTCATTCCATTTGCGCGTTGAAGAATTTCACTTCGTAATTTACTTTTGAACTAGACCAGACGCGTTTCTAGCGGCTCTCACGCTACCGTAGTTTCCCTATATGTGTTTAGGGATTGTTTATGCAGTCACTCCAATTGCGCGTTGTAGAATGCCACTTCGTAATTTACTTTTGAACTAGACCAGAAGCGTTTCTAGTGGCTCACGCACCCGCAGTTTCTTTATATGTGTCTAGGGATTGTTCAGGCATGCAGTCCAATTTAGCGTTGTAGAATTCCACTTCGTAATTCACTTTTGAACTCGACCAGAAGCGTTTCTAGTGGCTCTCACGCATCCGTATTTTCTCTATTGTGTCTAGGGATATTTTTTACAGTCAGTCCAATTTAGCGTTGAAGAATGTCACTTCGTAGATTACTTTTCAACTGGACCAGAAGCGTTTCTAGCGGCTCTCACGCAATTATAGTTTCCCTATATGTGTTTAGGGATTTTTATGAATCCAGTCCAATTGCGCGTTGAAGAATTTAACTTCCTAATTTACTTTTAAACTAGACCAGAAGCGCTTCTAATGGCTCTCACGCACCTGTAGTTTCTCTATATGTGTCTAGGGATTGTTTACTCATGCAGTCTAATTGCGCGTTGGACAATTTCACGTCGTAATTTACTTTTGAACTAGACCACAAGCGTTTTAGTGGCTCTCACGCAACCGTAGCTTCCCTATATGTGTCTAGGGATTGTCCACGCAATTATTCAATTTGTGCGTTGAAGAATCTGACTTCATAATTTACTTTTGAACGAGACCAGAAGCATTTGTAGTGGCTCTCACGCCATGTAGTTTCTCTATTGTGTCTAGGGATTGTTTATACAGGCAGTCCAGTTGAACGTTGAAGAATGTAACTTCGTAATTTACTTTTGAACTAGACCAGAAGCGTTTCCAGTGGCTCTCACGCAACCGTAGTTTCTCCATATGTGTCAAGGGATTGTTTATGCAGTCACTCCAATTGCGCGTTGAAGAATGCCACTTCGTAAATTACCTTTGAACTAGACCAGAAGCGTTTCTAGCGGCTCTCACGCACCCATAGTTTCTCTATATGTGTCTCGGGATTGTTTATGCATGCAGTTCAATTGCGCGTTGAACAATTTCACTTCGTAATTTACTTTTGAACTATACCAGAAGCGTTTCTAGTGGCTCTCACGCAATTGTAGTTTCTATATATGTGTCTAGGGATTGTTTATGCATCCAGTTCAATTGCGCATTGAAGAATGCCACTTTGTAATTTACTTTTGAACTGGACCAGAAGCGTTTCTAGTGGCTCTCACGCAACCGTAGTTTTCCTATATGTGTCTATATGTGTAGTTTCTCTATATGTGTCCCTATATGTGTCTATTGTTCATGCAGTCATTCCATTTGCGCGTTGAAGAGTTTCACTTCGTAATTTACTTTTGAACTAGACCAGGAGCGTTTCTAATGGCTTTCACGTATCCGTAGTTTCTCTATATGTGTGTCTAGGGATTGTTTATGCATGCAGTTCTATTGCGCGTTGAACAATTTCGCTTCGTCATTTACTTTTGAACTATACCAGAAGCGTTTCTAGTGGCTCTCACGCAATTGTAGTTCCTCTATATGTGTCTAGGGATTGTTCATGCATGCAGTCGAATTGCGCGTTCAACAATTTCACTTCGTAATTTACTTTTGAACCAGAAGCGTTTCTAGTGGCTGTCACGCACCCGTAGTTTCTCTATTGTGTCTAGGGATTGTTTATACAGGCAGTCCAATTGAACATTGAAAAATGGCACTTCGCAATTTACTTTTGAACTAGATCAGAAGCGTTTCTAGTGGCTTTCACGTATCCGTAGTTTCTATGTGTCTAGGGATTGTTTATGCATTCACTCCAATTGCCCGTTGTAGAATGCCACTTCGTAATTCAATTTTGAACTAGACCAGAAGCGTTTCTAGTGGCTCTCACGCACCCGTATTTTCTCTATTGTGTCTAGGGATATTTTTTACAGTCAGCCCAATTTAGCGTTGAAGAATGTCACTTCGTAATTTACTTTTCAACTTGAGCAGAAGCGTTTCTAGCGGCTCTCACGCAATATTAGTTTCTCTATATGTGTCTAGGGATTGTTTATGAATCCAGTCCAATTGCGCGTTGAAGAATTAAACTTCGTAATTTACTTTTAAACTAGAGCATAAGTGCTTCTACTGGCTCTCACGCACCCGTAGTTTGTCTATATGTGTCTAGGGATTGTTTATGCATCCAGTCCATTTACGCGTTGAAGAATTTCACTTCGTAATTTACTTTTGAACTAGACCAGAAGCGTTTCTAGTGGCTCACACGCAAACCGTAGTTTCTCTATATGTGTCTAGGAATTGTTTATGCATCCATTGCAATTGCGCGTTGAAGAATTTCACTTCGTAATTTACTTTTGAACTAGACCAGAAGCGTTTCTAGTGGCTCTCGCGCGCCCGTGGTTTCTCTATATGTGTCTTGGGATTGTTTATGCATGCAGTCCAATTGCGCGTTGAACAATTTCACTTCTTAATTTACTTTTGAACCAGAAGCGTTTCTAGTGGCTGTCACGCAACCGTACTTTCTCTATATCAGTCTAGGGATTGTTTATGTAGTCAGTCCAATTGCGCGTTGATGATTGTCACACCGTAATTCCTTTTGGACTAGACCGTAAGTGTTTGAAGTGGCTTTCATGCCCCCGTAGTTCCTGTATTTTGTTTAGGGACTGTTTATATAGTCAGTGCAATTTCGCGTTGAAGAATGTCACTTCGTAATTTACTTTTGAACCAGACCAGAAGCGTTTCTAGTGGATTTCACGCACCCACAGTTTCTCAATTGTGTCTAGGGATTGTTTTTAGTCAGTCCAATTTAGCGTTGAAGAATGTCACTTCGTAGATTACTTTTCAACTGGAGCAGAAGCGTTTCTAGCGGCTCTCGTGCAATTATAGTTTCCCTATATGTGTTTAGGGATTGTTTATGAATCCAGTCCAATTGCGCGTTGAAGAATTTAACTTCCTGATTTACTTTTAAACTATACCAGAAGCGCTTCTAATGGCTCTCACGCACCTGTAGTTTCTCTATATGTGTCTAGGGATTGTTTACTCATGCAGTCTAATTGCGCGTTAGACAATTTCACGTCGTAATTTACTTTTGAACTAGACCAGAAGCGTTTTAGTGGCTCTCACGCAACCGTAGCTTCCCTATATGTGTCTAGGGATTGTTCATGCAGTTATTCCATTTGTGCGTTGAAGAATCTGACTTCATAATTTACTTTTGAACGAGACCAGAAGCATTTGTAGTGGCTGTCACGCAACCGAAGTTTCTCTATTGTGTCTAGGGATTGTTTATACAGGCAGTCCAATGGAACGTTGAAGAATGTAACTTCGTAATTTACTTTTGAACTAGACCAGAAGCGTTTCCAGTGGCTCTCACGCTACCGTAGTTTCTCCATATGTGTCAAGGGATTGTTTATGCAGTCACTCCAATTGCGCGTTGAAGAATGCCACTTCGTAATTTACTTTTCAACCAGACCAGAAGCGTTTCTAGTAGCTTTCACGCACCCATATTTTCTCTATTGTGTCTAGGGATTGTTCATGCATGCAGTCGAATTGCGCGTTGAACAATTTCACTTCGTAATTAACTTTTGAACCAGAAGCGTTTCTAGTGGCTGTCACACACCCGTAGTTTCTCTATTGTGTCTAGGGATTGTTCACTCAGTGATTCCTTTTGCGCGTTGAACAATTTCACTTCGTAATTTACTTTTGAACTATACCAGAAGCGTTTCTAGTGGCTCTCACGCAATTGTAGTTTCTATATATGTGTCTAGGGATTGTTTATGCATCCAGTTCAATTGCGCGTTGAGAAATTTCACTTCGTAATTTACTTTTGAACTAGACCAGAAGCGTTTCTAGTGGCTCTCACGCAACCGTAGTTTCCCTATATGTGTCTAGGGATTGTTCATGCAGTCATTCCATTTGCGCGTTGAAGAATTTGACTTCCTAATTTACTTTTAAACTAGACCAGAAGCGCCTCTAGTGGCTCTCACGCACCCGTCGTTTCTCTATATGTGTCTTGGGATTGTTTATACATGCAGTCCAATTGCGCGTTGAACAATTTCACTTCGTAATTTACTTTTGAACCAGAAGCGTTTCTAGTGGCTGTCACGCACCCGTAGTTTCTCTATTGTGTCTAGGGATTGTTTATACAGGCAGTCCAATTGAACGTTGAAAAATGGCACTTCGCAATTTACTTTTGAACTAGACCAGAAGCGTTTGCAGTGGCTCTTGCGCAACCGTAGTTTCTCTATATGTGTCTAGGAATTGTTTATGCATCCAGTCCAAATGCGCGTTGAAGAGTTTCACTTCGTAATTTACTTTTGAACTAGACCAGGAGCGTTTCTAGTGGCTCTCACGGAACCGTAGTTTCTCTATAGTGGTCTGGGGATTCTTCACGCTGTCAATCCAATTGCGCGTTGAAGAATGCCACTTCGTAATTTACTTTTTTCTAGACCAGAAGCGTTTCTAGTGGCTCTCGCGCACCCGTAGTTTCTCTATATGTGTCTTGGGATTGTTCAAGCATGCAGTCCAATTGCGCGTTTAACAATTTCACTTCGTAATTTACTTTTGAACGAGAAGCGTTTCTAGTGGCTGTCACACACCCGTAGTTTCTATGTGTCTAGGGATTGTTTATGCATTCACTCCAATTGCCCGTTGTAGAATGCCACTTCGTAATTCACTTTTGAACTAGACCAGAAGCGTTTCTAGTGGCTCTCACGCACCCGTATTTTCTCTATTGTGTCTAGGGATATTTTTTACAGTCAGTCCAATTTAGCGTTGAAGAATGTCACTTCGTAATTTACTTTTGAACTAGACCAGAAGCGTTTCTAGTGGCTCTCGCGCGCCCGTAGTTTATGTGTCTTGGGATTGTTTATGCATGCAGTCCAATTGCGCGTTGATGAATGTGACTTCGTAATTTACTTTTGAACTAGACCAGGAGTGTTTGAAGTGGCTGTCACGCACCCTTAGTTTCTGTATTGTGTCTAGGGTTTCTTTATGCAGTCACTCCAATTGCCCTTTGAAGAATGCCGCTTCGTAATTTACTTTTGAACTAGACCAGAAGCGTTTCTAGTGGCTCTCACGCAAACCGTAGTTTCTCTATATATCTCTAAGGATTGTTTATGCAGTCAGTCCAATTGCGCGTTGAAGAATGTCACATCGTAATTTACTTTTGAACTAGACCAGAAGTGTTTGAAGTGGCTGTCACACAGCCGTACTTTCTCTATTTTGTCTAGGGATTGTTTATACAGTCAGTCCAATTTCGCGTTGAAGAATGTAACTTCGTAAGTTACTTTTGAACTTGACCGTGGCGTTTCTAGTGCCTCTCACGCAACCGTAGTTTCTCTATATGTGTCTAGGGGTTGTTTATGCAGTCACTTCGATTGCGCGTTGAAGAATTTAACTTAGTAATTTACTTTTGAACTAGACCAGAAGCGCTTCTAATGGCTCTCACGCAATTGTAGTTTCTATATATGCGTCTAGGGATTGTTTATGCATCCAGTTCAATTGCGCGTTGAGAAATTTCACTTCGTAATTTACTTTTGAACTAGACCAGAAGCGTTTTTAGTGGCTCTCACGCAACCGTAGTATCTCTATTGTGTCTAGGGATTGTTCACTCAGTCATTCCATTTGCGCGTTGAAGAATTTCGCTTCGTAATTTACTTTTGAACTAGACCAGAAGCGTTTCTAGTGGCTTTCACGTATCCGTAGTTTCTCTATATGTGTCTAGGGATTGTTTATGCAGTCACTCCAATTGCGCGTTGAAGAATTTCACTTCGTAATTTACTTTTGAACTAGACCAGAAGCGTTTCTATTGGCTCTCGTGCGCCCGTGGTTTCTCTACATGTGTCTTGGGATTGTTTATGCATGCAGTCCAATTGCGCGTTGAACAATTTCACTTGTTAATTTACTTTTGCACCAGAAGCGTTTCTAGTGGCTGTCACGCAACCGTAGTTTCTCTATATCAGTCTAGGGATTGTTTATGTAGTCAGTCCAATTGCGCGTTGTAGATTGTCACACCGTAATTCTTTTTTGACTAGACCGTAAGTGTTTGAAGTGGCTTTCACGCCCCCGTAGTTCCTGTATTTTGTCTAGGGATTGTTTATATAGTCAGGGCAATTTCGCGTTGAAGAATGTCACTTCGTAATTTACTTTTGAACTAGACCAGAAGCGTTTCTGGTGGATCTCACGCACCCGTATTTTCTCTATATGTGTCTAGGAATTGTTTATGATTCCAGTCCAATTGCGCGTTGCAGAATTTAACTTAGTAATTTACTTTTAAACTAGAGCAGAAGCGCTTCTAGTGGCTCTCACGCACCCGTAGTTTCTCTATATGTGTCTGGGAATTGTTTATCCATCCAGTCCATTTGCGCGTTGAAGAATTTCACTTCGTAATTTACTTTTGAACTAGACCAGACGCGTTTCTAGCGGCTCTCACGCTACCGTAGTTTCCCTATATGTGTTTAGGGATTGTTTATACAGTTACTCCAATTGCGCGTTGTAGAATGCCACTTCGTAATTTACTTTTGAACTAGACCAGAAGCGTTTCTAGTGGCTCACGCACCCGTAGTTTCTCTATATGTGTCTAGGGATTGTTCAGGCATGCAGTCCAATTTAGCGTTGAAGAATGTCACTTCGTAATTTACTTTTCAACCAGACCAGAAGCGTTTCTAGTGACTTTCACGCACCCATAGTTTCTCTACTGTGTCTAGGGATTGTTTTTACAGTCAGTCCAATTTAGCGTTGAAGAATGTCACTTCGTAGATTACTTTTCAACTGGACCAGAAGCGTTTCTAGCGGCTCTCACGCAATTATAGTTTCCCTATATGTGTTTAGGGATTGTTTATGAATCCAGTCCAATTGCGCGTTGAAGAATTTAACTTCCTAATTTACTTTTGAACTAGACCAGAAGCGTTTCCAGTGGCTCTCACGCAACCGTAGTTTCCCTATGTGTCTAGGAATTGTTTATGCATCCAGTCCAATTGCGCGTTGAAGAATGCCACTTCGTAATTTACTTTTGACCTAGACCAGAAGCGTTTCTAGTGGCTCTCGCGCACCCGTAGTTTCTCTATAAATGTCTTGGGATTGTTCATGCATGCAGTCCAATTGCGCGTTTAACAATTTCACTTCTTAATTTACTTTTGAACGAGAAGCGTTTCTAGTGGCTGTCACACACCCGTAGTTTCTCTATTGTGTCTAGGGATTGTTCACTCAGTCATTCCATTTGCGCGTTGAAGAATTTCACTTCGTAATTTACTTTTGAACTAGACCAGACGCGTTTCTAGCGGCTCTCACGCTACCGTAGTTTCCCTATATGTGTTTAGGGATTGTTTATGCAGTCACTCCAATTGCGCGTTGTAGAATGCCACTTCGTAATTTACTTTTGAACTAGACCAGAAGCGTTTCTAGTGGCTCACGCACCCGCAGTTTCTTTATATTGTTCAGGCATGCAGTCCAATTTAGCGTTGTAGAATTCCACTTCGTAATTCACTTTTGAACTCGACCAGAAGCGTTTCTAGTGGCTCTCACGCATCCGTATTTTCTCTATTGTGTCTAGGGATATTTTTTACAGTCAGTCCAATTTAGCGTTGAAGAATGTCACTTCGTAGATTACTTTTCAACTGGACCAGAAGCGTTTCTAGCGGCTCTCACGCAATTATAGTTTCCCTATATGTGTTTAGGGATTTTTATGAATCCAGTCCAATTGCGCGTTGAAGAATTTAACTTCCTAATTTACTTTTAAACTAGACCAGAAGCGCTTCTAATGGCTCTCACGCACCTGTAGTTTCTCTATATGTGTCTAGGGATTGTTTACTCATGCAGTCTAATTGCGCGTTGGACAATTTCACGTCGTAATTTACTTTTGAACTAGACCACAAGCGTTTTAGTGGCTCTCACGCAACCGTAGCTTCCCTATATGTGTCTAGGGATTGTCCACGCAATTATTCAATTTGTGCGTTGAAGAATCTGACTTCATAATTTACTTTTGAACGAGACCAGAAGCATTTGTAGTGGCTCTCACGCCATGTAGTTTCTCTATTGTGTCTAGGGATTGTTTATACAGGCAGTCCAGTTGAACGTTGAAGAATGTAACTTCGTAATTTACTTTTGAACTAGACCAGAAGCGTTTCCAGTGGCTCTCACGCAACCGTAGTTTCTCCATATGTGTCAAGGGATTGTTTATGCAGTCACTCCAATTGCGCGTTGAAGAATGCCACTTCGTAAATTACCTTTGAACTAGACCAGAAGCGTTTCTAGCGGCTCTCACGCACCCATAGTTTCTCTATATGTGTCTCGGGATTGTTTATGCATGCAGTTCAATTGCGCGTTGAACAATTTCACTTCGTAATTTACTTTTGAACTATACCAGAAGCGTTTCTAGTGGCTCTCACGCAATTGTAGTTTCTATATATGTGTCTAGGGATTGTTTATGCATCCAGTTCAATTGCGCATTGAAGAATGCCACTTTGTAATTTACTTTTGAACTGGACCAGAAGCGTTTCTAGTGGCTCTCACGCAACCGTAGTTTTCCTATATGTGTCTATATGTGTAGTTTCTCTATATGTGTCCCTATATGTGTCTATTGTTCATGCAGTCATTCCATTTGCGCGTTGAAGAGTTTCACTTCGTAATTTACTTTTGAACTAGACCAGGAGCGTTTCTAATGGCTTTCACGTATCCGTAGTTTCTCTATATGTGTGTCTAGGGATTGTTTATGCATGCAGTTCTATTGCGCGTTGAACAATTTCGCTTCGTCATTTACTTTTGAACTATACCAGAAGCGTTTCTAGTGGCTCTCACGCAATTGTAGTTTCTCTATATGTGTCTAGGGATTGTTCATGCATGCAGTCGAATTGCGCGTTGAACAATTTCACTTCGTAATTTACTTTTGATCCAGAAGCGTTTCTAGTGGCTGTCACACACCCGTAGTTTCTCTATTGTGTCTAGGGATTGTTCACTCAGTGATTCCATTTGCGCGTTGAAGAATTTCACTTCGTAATTTACTTTTGAACTAGACCAGAAGCGTTTCTAGTGGCTTTCACGTATCCGTAGTTTCTCTATATGTGTCTAGGGATTGTTTATGCAGTCACTCCAATTGCCCGTTGTAAAATGTCACATCGTAATTTACTTTTGAACTAGACCAGACGCGTTTCTAGCGGCTCTCACGCAACCGTAGTTTCCCCATATGTGTCTAGGGATTGTTTATGCAGTCACTCCAATTGCGCGTTGTAGAATGCCACTTAGTAATTTACTTTTGAACTACACCAGAAGCGTTTCTGGTGGAAGTCACGCACACATAGTTTCTCTATATGTGTCTAGGGATCGCTCAGGCATGCAGTCCAATTTAGCGTTGAAGAATGTCACTTCGTAATTTACTTTTCAACCAGACCAGGAGCGTTTCTAGCGGCTCTCACGCAATTATAGTCTCCCTATATGTGTTTAGCGATTGTTTATGCATGCAGTTCAATTGCGCGTTGAACAATTTCACTTCGTAATTTACTTTTGAACTATACCAGAAGCGTTTCTAGTGGCTCTCACGCAATTGTAGTTTCTATATATGTGTCTAGGGATTTTTTATGCATCCAGTTCAATTGCGCGTTGAGAAATTTCACTTCGTAATTTACTTTTGTTCTAGACCAGAAGCGTTTCTAGTGGCTCTCACGCAATTGTAGTTTCTATATATGTGTCTAGGGATTTTTTATGCATCCAGTTCAATTGCGCGTTGAGAAATTTCACTTCGTAATTTACTTTTGTTCTAGACCAGAAGCGTTTCTAGTGGCTCTCACGCAACCGTATTTTTCCTATATGTGTCTAGGGATTGTTTCGGTTGATGTGACTAATACTAATCGGGCCCCTCAGCTTCCTTTTCTTCTCGTGCATTCCGCAGCGAGGGTCTCGAATCGGGCAGCTTTGATGCTTTCAGGTAGTATTTGTGGATTTAGTAACCAGTTCCGTACGCCCAAAAAGTTTACGTACAACGTGATGCCTGGTGTAACTAGAATGTTCTCAACTGCCATTGTTGTAAGTGGTGGCGCTAGCTAACACTTCCGTGGCTAATTGTAGTAGGGAGATATACATTCGCCAGGAAGTAGATGTGAATGAGGTGCTCGGTAGCTCAATTCGCAACCGTTTGCACGTGTATTGCGAAGACGTAGGTTCGTAGCCACCTGCGGCCAGTGTTTTCTTGTTCCAATTTCTTTTCCATTTATAACTCATTTCTTTATTTCAATGAATAACGACAGATAATTTCCCTATCGTGCCCTTGTGTGTTGGATTCGTACGATTTCACTAATACTAATCGGGCCCCTCAGCTTCCTTTTCTTCTCGTACATTCCGCAGCGAGGGTCTCGAATCGGGAATCTTTGATGCTTTCATGTATCATTTGTGGCTTTAGTGACCAGTTCCGTAAGCCCAAAAAGTTCACGTACAACTTGATGGCTGGTGTAACTAGAATGTTCTCAACTGCCATTGTTGTAAGTGGTGGCGCTAGCTAACACTTCCGTGGCTAATTGTAGTAGGGAGATATACATTCGCCAGGAAGTAGATGTGAATGAGGTGCTCGGTAGCTCAATTCGCAACCGTTTGCACGTGTATTGCGAAGACGTAGGTTCGTAGCCACCTGCGGCCAGTGTTTTCTTGTTCCAATTTCTTTTCCATTTATAACTCATTTCTTTATTTCAATGAATAACGACAGATAATTTCCCTATCGTGCCCTTGTGTGTTGGATTCGTACGATTTCACTAATACTAATCGGGCCCCTCAGCTTCCTTTTCTTCTCGTACATTCCGCAGCGAGGGTCTCGAATCGGGAATCTTTGATGCTTTCATGTATCATTTGTGGCTTTAGTGACCAGTTCCGTAAGCCCAAAAAGTTCACGTACAACTTGATGGCTGGTGTAACTAGAATGTTCTCAACTGCCATTGTTGTAAGTGGTGGCGCTAGCTAACACTTCCGTGGCTAATTGTAGTAGGCAGATATACATTCGCCAGGAAGTAGATGTGAATGAGGTGCTCGGTAGCTCAATTCACAACCCTTTGCACGTGTATTGCGAAGACGTAGGTTCGTAACCACCTGCGGTCAATGTTTTCTTGTTCCAATTTCTTAGGCATATATAACTCATTTCTTTATTTCAAGGAATAACTACAGATAATTTCCCTATCGTGCCCTTGTGTGTTGGATTCGTACGATTTCACTAATACTAATCGGGCCCCTCAGCTTCCTTGTCTTCTCGTACATTCCGCAGCGAGGGTCTCGAATCGGGCAGCTTTGATGCTTTCATGTATCATTTGTGGCTTTAGTAACCAGTTCCGTACGCCCAAAAAGATTACGTACAACGTGATGCCTGGTGTAACTAGAATGTTCCACAACTGCCATTGTTGTAATTGGTGGCGCTAGCTAACACTTCCGTGGCTAATTGTAGTAGGCAGATATACATTCGCCAGTAAGTAGATGTGAATGAGGTGCTCGGTAGCTCAATTCACATCCCTTTGCACGTGTATTGCGAAGACGTAGGTTCGTAACCACCTGCGGCCAGTGTTTTCTTGTTCCAATTTCTTTTCCATTTATAACTCATTTCTTTATTTCAATGAATAACTACAGATAATTTCTCTATCGTGCCCTTGTGTGTTGGATTCGTACGATTTCACTAATACTAATCGGGCCCCTCAGCTTCCTTGTCTTCTCGTACATTCCGCAGCGAGGGTCTCGAATCGGGCAGCTTTGATGCTTTCATGTATCATTTGTGGCTTTAGTAACCAGTTCCGTACGCCCAAAAAGATTACGTACAACGTGATGCCTGGTGTAACTAGAATGTTCCACAACTGCCATTGTTGTAAGTGGTGGCGCTAGCTAACACTTCCGTGGCTAATTGTAGTAGGCAGATATACATTCGCCAGTAAGTAGATGTGAATGAGGTGCTCGGTAGCTCAATTCACATCCCTTTGCACCTGTATTGCGAAGACGTAGGTTCGTAACCACCTGCGGCCAGTGTTTTCTTGTTCCAATTTCTTTTCCATTTATCACTCATTTCTGTATTTCAATGAATAACTACAGATAATTTCCCTATCGTGCCCTTGTGTGTTGGATTCGTACGATTTCACTAATACTAATCGGGCCCCTCAGCTTCCTTTTCTTCTCGTACATTCCGCAGCGAGGTTCTCGAATCGGGCATCTTTGATGCTTTCATGTATCATTTGTGGCTTTAGTGACCAGTTCCGTACGCCCAAAAAATCACGTACAAATTGATGGCTGGTGTAACTAGAATGTTCTCAACTGCCATTGTTGTAAGTGGTGGCGCTAGCTAACACTTCCGTGGCTAATTGTAGTAGGCAGATATACATTCGCCAGGAAGTAGATGTGAATGAGGTGCTCGGTAGCTCAATTCGCAACCGTTTGCACCTGTATTGCGAAGACGTAGGTTCGTAACCACCTGCGGCCAGTGTTTTCTTGTTCCAATTTCTTTTCCATTTATAACTCATTTCTTTATTTCAATGAATAACTACAGATAATTTCTCTATCGTGCCCTTGTGTGTTGGATTCGTACGATTTCACTAATACTAATCGGGCCCCTCAGCTTCCTTGTCTTCTCGTACATTCCGCAGCGAGGGTCTCGAATCGGGCAGCTTTGATGCTTTCATGTATCATTTGTGGCTTTAGTAACCAGTTCCGTACGCCCAAAAAGATTACGTACAACGTGATGCCTGGTGTAACTAGAATGTTCCACAACTGCCATTGTTGTAAGTGGTGGCGCTAGCTAACACTTCCGTGGCTAATTGTAGTAGGCAGATATACATTCGCCAGTAAGTAGATGTGAATGAGGTGCTCGGTAGCTCAATTCACATCCCTTTGCACGTGTATTGCGAAGACGTAGGTTCGTAACCACCTGCTGTCAATGTTTTCTTGTTCCAATTTCTTAGGCATATATAACTCATTTCTTTATTTCAAGGAATAACTACAGATAATTTCCCTATCGTGCCCTTGTGTGTTGGATTCGGTTGATGTGACTAATACTAATCGGGCCCCTCAGCTTCCTTGTCTTCTCGTACATTCCGCAGCGAGGGTCTCGAATCGGGCAGCTTTGATGCTTTCATGTATCATTTGTGGCTTTAGTGACCAGTTCCGTACGCCCAAAAAGTTCACGTACAACTTGATGGCTGGGGTAATTAGAATGTTCTCAACTGCCATTGTTGTAAGTGGTGGCGCTAGCTAACACTTCCGTGGCTAATTGTAGTAGGCAGATATACATTCGCCAGGAAGTAGATGTGAATGAGATGCTCGGTAGCTCAAGTCGCAACCGTTTGCACGTATATTGCGAAGACGTAGGTTCGTAACCACCTGCGGCCAGTGTTTTCTTGTTCCAATTTCTTTTCCATTTATAACTCATTTCTTTATTTCAATGAATAACTACAGATAATTTCCCTATCATGCCCTTGTGTGTTGGATTGGTACGATTTCACTAATACTAATCGGGCCCCTCAGCTTCCTTGTCTTCTCGTACATTCCGCAGCGAGGGTCTCGAATCGGGCAGCGTTGATGCTTTCATGTATCATTTGTGGCTTTAGTAACCAGTTCCGTACGCCCAAAAAGATTACGTACAACGTGATGCCTGGTGTAACTAGAATGTTCCACAACTGCCATTGTTGTAAGTGGTGGCGCTAGCTAACACTTCCGTGGCTAATTGTAGTAGGCAGATATACATTCGCCAGTAAGTAGATGTGAATGAGGTGCTCGGTAGCTCAATTCACATCCCTTTGCACGTGTATTGCGAAGACGTAGGTTCGTAACCACCTGCTGTCAATGTTTTCTTGTTCCAATTTCTTAGGCATATATAACTCATTTCTTTATTTCAAGGAATAACTACAGATAATTTCCCTATCGTGCCCTTGTGTGTTGGATTCGGTTGATGTGACTAATACTAATCGGGCCCCTCAGCTTCCTTGTCTTCTCGTACATTCCGCAGCGAGGGTCTCGAATCGGGCAGCTTTGATGCTTTCATGTATCATTTGTGGCTTTAGTGACCAGTTCCGTACGCCCAAAAAGTTCACGTACAACTTGATGGCTGGGGTAATTAGAATGTTCTCAACTGCCATTGTTGTAAGTGGTGGCGCTAGCTAACACTTCCGTGGCTAATTGTAGTAGGCAGATATACATTCGCCAGGAAGTAGATGTGAATGAGATGCTCGGTAGCTCAAGTCGCAACCGTTTGCACGTATATTGCGAAGACGTAGGTTCGTAACCACCTGCGGCCAGTGTTTTCTTGTTCCAATTTCTTTTCCATTTATAACTCATTTCTTTATTTCAATGAATAACTACAGATAATTTCCCTATCATGCCCTTGTGTGTTGGATTGGTACGATTTCACTAATACTAATCGGGCCCCTCAGCTTCCTTGTCTTCTCGTACATTCCGCAGCGAGGGTCTCGAATCGGGCAGCTTTGATGCTTTCATGTATCATTTGTGGCTTTAGTGACCAGTTCCGTACGCCCAAAAAGTTCACGTACAACTTGATGGCTGGGGTAATTAGAATGTTCTCAACTGCCATTGTTGTAAGTGGTGGCGCTAGCTAACACTTCCGTGGCTAATTGTAGTAGGCAGATATACATTCGCCAGGAAGTAGATGTGAATGAGATGCTCGGTAGCTCAAGTCGCAACCGTTTGCACGTATATTGCGAAGACGTAGGTTCGTAACCACCTGCGGCCAGTGTTTTCTTGTTCCAATTTCTTTTCCATTTATAACTCATTTCTTTATTTCAATGAATAACTACAGATAATTTCCCTATCATGCCCTTGTGTGTTGGATTCGGTACGATTTGACTAATACTAATCGGGCCCCTCAGCTTCCTTTCTTCTCGTACATTCCGCAGCGAGGGTCTCGAATCGGGCAGCTTTGATGCTTTCATGTATCATTTGTGGCTTTAGTGACCAGTTCCGTACGCCCAAAAAGTTCACGTACAACTTGATGGCTGGTGTAACTAGAATGTTCTCAACTGCCATTGTTGTAAGTGGTGGCGCTAGCTAACACTTCCGTGGCTAATTGTAGTAGGCAGATATACATTCGCCAGGAAGTAGATGTGAATGAGGTGCTCGGTAGCTCAAGTCGCAACCGTTTGCACGTGTATTGCGAAGACGTAGGTTCGTAACCACCTGCGGCCAGTGTTTTCTTGTTCCAATTTCTTTTCCATTTATAACTCATTTCTTTATTTCAATGAATAACTACAGATAATTTCCCTATCGTGCCCTTGTGTGTTGGATTGGTACGATTTCACTAATACTAATCGGGCCCCTCAGCTTCCTTTTCTTTTCGTACATTCCGCAGCGAGGGTCTCGAATCGGGCATCTTTGATGCTTTCATGTATCATTTGTGGGTTTAGTGACCAGTTCCGTACGCCCAAAAAGTTCACGTACAAATTGATGGCTGGTGTAACTAGAATGTTCTCAACTGCCATTGTTGTAAGTGGTGGCGCTAGCTAACACTTCCGTGGCTAATTGTAGTAGGCAGATATACATTCGCCAGGAAGTAGATGTGAATGAGGTGCTCGGTAGCTCAATTCGCAACCGTTTGCACGTATATTGCGAAGACGTAGGTTCGTAACCACCTGCGGACAGTGTTTTGTTGTTCCAATTTCTTTTCCATTTATAATTCATTTCTTTATTTCAATGAATAACTACCGATAATTTCCCTATCGTGCCCTTGTGTGTTGGATTCGTGCGATTTGACTAATACTAATCGGGCCCCTCAGCTTCCTTTTCTTCTCGTACAATCCGCAGCGAGGGTCTCGAATCGGGCATCTTTGATGCTTTCATGTATCATTTGTGGCTTTAGTGACCAGTTCTGTACGCCCAAAAAGTTCACGTACAACTTGATGGCTGGTGTAACTAGAATGTTCTCAACTGCCATTGTTGTAAGTGGTGGCGCTAGCTAACACTTCCGTGGCTAATTGTAGTAGGCAGATATACATTCGCCAGGAAGTAGATGTGAATGAGGTGCTCGGTAGCTCAATTCGCAACCGTTTGCACGTGTATTGCGAAGACGTAGGTTCGTAACCACCTGCGGCCAGTGTTTTCTTGTTCCAATTTCTTTTCCATTTATCACTCATTTCTGTATTTCAATGAATAACTACAGATAATTTCCCTATCCTGCCCTTGTGTGTTAGATTCGGTTGATTTGACTAATACTAATCGGGTCCCTCAGCTTCCTTTACTTCTCGTACATTCCGCAGCGAGGGTCTCGAATCGGGCAGCTTTGATGCTTTCAGGTATCATTTGTGGGTTTATTGACCAGTTCCGTACGCCCAAAAAGTTCACGTACAACGTGATGCCTGGTGTAACTAGAATGTTCTCAACTGCCTTTGTTGTAAGTGGTCGCGCTAGTTAACACTTCCGTGGCTAATTGTAGTAGGCAGATATATATTCGCCAGTAAGTAGATGTGAATGAGGTGCTCGGTAGCTCAATTCGCAACCTTTTGCACGTGTATTGCGAAGACGTAGGTTCGTAACCACCTGCGGCCAGTGTTTTCTTGTTCCAATTTCTTTTCCATTTATCACTCATTTCTGTATTTCAATGAATAACTACAGATAATTTCCCTATCCTGCCCTTGTGTGTTGGATTCGGTTGATTTGACTAATACTAATCGGGTCCCTCAGCTTCCTTTACTTCTCGTACATTCCGCAGCGAGGGTCTCGAATCGGGCAGCTTTGATGCTTTCAGGTATCATTTGTGGGTTTATTGACCAGTTCCGTACGCCCAAAAAGTTCACGTACAACGTGATGCCTGGTGTAACTAGAATGTTCTCAACTGCCATTGTTGTAAGTGGTCGCGCTAGTGAACACTTCCATGGCTAATTGTAGTAGGCAGATATATATTCGCCAGTAAGTAGATGTGAATGAGGTGCTCGGTAGCTCAATTCGCAACCTTTTGCACGTGTATTGCGAAGACGTAGGTTCGTAACCACCTGCGGCCAGTGTTTTCTTGTTCCAATTTCTTTTCCATTTATCACTCATTTCTGTATTTCAATGAATAACTACAGATAATTTCCCTATCATGCCCTTGTGTGTTGGATTCGGTTGATTTGACTAATACTAATCGGGTCCCTCAGCTTCCTTTACTTCTCGTACATTCCGCAGCGAGGGTCTCGAATCGGGCAGCTTTGATGCTTTCAGGTATCATTTGTGGGTTTATTGACCAGTTCCGTACGCCCAAAAAGTTCACGTACAACGTGATGCCTGGTGTAACTAGAATGTTCTCAACTGCCATTGTTGTAAGTGGTCGCGCTAGCTAACACTTCCGTGGCTAATTGTAGTAGGCAAGTATACATTCGCCAGTAAGTAGATGTGAATGAGGTGCGCGATAGCTCAATTCGCAACCGTTTGCACGTGTATTGCGAAGACGTAGGTTCGTAACCACCTGCGGCCAGTGTTTTCTTGTTCCAATTTCTTTTCCATTTATCACTCATTTCTGTATTTCAATGAATAACTACAGATAATTTCCCTATCCTGCCCTTGCGTGTTGGATTCGGTTGATTTGACTAATACTAATCGGGTCCCTCAGCTTCCTTTACTTCTCGTACATTCCGCAGCGAGGGTCTCGAATCGGGCAGCTTTGATGCTTTCAGGTATCATTTGTGGCTTTAGTAACCAGTTCCGTACGCCCAAAAAGTTTACGTACAACGTGATGCCTGGTGTAACTAGAATGTTCTCAACTGCCATTGTTGTAAGTGGTCGGCGCTAGCTAACACTTCCGTGGCTAATTGTAGTAGGCAGATATACATTCGCCAGGAAGTAGATGTGAATGAGATGCTCGGTAGCTCAAGTCGCAACCGTTTGCACGTATATTGCGAAGACGTAGGTTCGTAATCACCTGCGGCCAGTGTTTTCTTGTTCCAATTTCTTTTCCATTTATAACTCATTTCTTTATTTCAATGAATAACTACAGATAATTTCCCTATCATGCCCTTGTGTGTTGGATTGGTACGATTTCACTAATACTAATCGGGCCCCTCAGCTTCCTTGTCTTCTCGTACATTCCGCAGCGAGGGTCTCGAATCGGGCAGCTTTGATGCTTTCATGTATCATTTGTGGCTTTAGTAACCAGTTCCGTACGCCCAAAAAGTTTACGTACAACGTGATGCCTGGTGTAACTAGAATGTTCTCAACTGCCATTGTTGTAAGTGGTGGCGCTAGCTAACACTTCCGTGGCTAATTGTAGTAGGCAGATATACATTCGCCAGGAAGTAGATGTGAATGAGGTGCTCGGTAGCTCAATTCGCAACCTTTTGCACGTGTATTGCGAAGACGTAGGTTCGTAACCACCTGCGGCCAGTGTTTTCTTGTTCCAATTTCTTTTCCATTTATAACTCATTTCTGTATTTCAATGAATAACTACGGATCATTTCCCTATCGTGCCCTTGTGTGTTGGATTCGGTTGATTTGACTAATACTAATCGGGTCCCTCAGTTTCCTTTTCTTCTCGTACATTCCGCAGCGAGGGTCTCGAATCGGGCAGCTTTGATGCTTTCAGGTATCATTTGTGGGTTTAGTAACCAGTTCCGGACGCCCAAAAAGTTCACGTACAACGTGATGCCTTGTGTAACTAGAATGTTCTCAACTGCCATTGTTGTAAGTGGTCGCGCTAGCTAACACTTCCGTGGCTAATTGTAGTAGGCAGATAAACATTCGCCAGTAAGTAAATGTGAATGAAGTGCTCGGTGGCTCAATTCGCAACCTTTGCACGTGTATTGCGAAGACGTAGGTTCGTAACCACCTGCGGCCAGTGTTTTCTTGTTCCAATTTCTTTTCCATTTATAACTCATTTCTGTATTTCAATGAATACCTACGGATAATTTCCCTATCGTGCCCTTGTGTGTTGGATTCGGTTACGATTTGCACTAATACTAATCGGGCCCCTCAGCTTCCTTTACTTCTCGTACATTCCGCAGCGAGGGTCTCGAATCGGGCAGCTTTGATGCTTTCATGTATCATTTGTGGCTTTAGTAACCAGTTCCGTACGCCCAAAAAGTTCACGTACAACGTGATGCCTGGTGTAACTAGAATGTTCTCAACTGCCATTGTTGTAAGTGGTCGCGCTAGCTAACACTTCCGTGGCTAATTGTAGTAGGCAGATATGCATTCGCCAGGAAGTAGATGTGAATGAGATGCTCGGTAGCTCAAGTCGCAACCGTTTGCACGTATATTGCGAAGACGTAGGTTCGTAACCACCTGCGGCCAGTGTTTTCTTGTTCCAATTTCTTTTCCATTTATAACTCATTTCTTTATTTCAATGAATAACTACAGATAATTTCCCTATCATGCCCTTGTGTGTTGAATTGGTACGATTTCACTAATACTAATCGGGCCCCTCAGCTTCCTTTTCTTCTCGTACAATCCGCAGCGAGGGTCTCGAATCGGGCAGCTTTGATGCTTTCATGTATCATTTGTGGCTTTAGTAACCAGTTCCGTACGCCCAAAAAGATTACGTACAACGTGATGCCTGGTGTAACTAGAATGTTCCACAACTGCCATTGTTGTAAGTGGTGGCGCTAGCTAACACTTCCGTGGCTAATTGTAGTAGGCAGATATACATTCGCCAGTAAGTAGATGTGAATGAGGTGCTCGGTAGCTCAATTCACATCCCTTTGCACGTGTATTGCGAAGACATAGGTTCGTAACCACCTGCGGCCAGTGTTTTCTTGTTCCAATTTCTTTTCCATTTATAACTCATTTCTTTATTTCAATGAATAACTACAGATAATTTCCCTATCATGCCCTTGTGTGTTGGATTCGGTTGATGTGACTAATACTAATCGGGCCCCTCAGCTTCCTTTACTTCTCGTACATTCCGCAGCGAGGGTCTCGAATCGGGCAGCTTTGATGCTTTCAGGTATCATTTGTGGGTTTATTGACCAGTTCCGTACGCCCAAAAAGTTCACGTACAACGTGATGCCTGGTGTAACTAGAATGTTCTCAACTGCCTTTGTTGTAAGTGGTCGCGCTAGTTAACACTTCCGTGGCTAATTGTAGTAGGCAGATATATATTCGCCAGTAAGTAGATGTGAATGAGGTGCTCGGTAGCTCAATTCGCAACCTTTTGCACGTGTATTGCGAAGACGTAGGTTCGTAACCACCTGCGGCCAGTGTTTTCTTGTTCCAATTTCTTTTCCATTTATCACTCATTCTGTATTTCAATGAATAACTACAGATAATTTCCCTATCCTGCCCTTGTGTGTTGGATTCGGTTGATTTGACTAATACTAATCGGGTCCCTCAGCTTCCTTTACTTCTCGTACATTCCGCAGCGAGGGTCTCGAATCGGGCAGCTTTGATGCTTTCAGGTATCATTTGTGGGTTTATTGACCAGTTCCGTACGCCCAAAAAGTTCACGTACAACGTGATGCCTGGTGTAACTAGAATGTTCTCAACTGCCTTTGTTGTAAGTGGTCGCGCTAGTTAACACTTCCGTGGCTAATTGTAGTAGGCAGATATATATTCGCCAGTAAGTAGATGTGAATGAGGTGCTCGGTAGCTCAATTCGCAACCTTTTGCACGTGTATTGCGAAGACGTAGGTTCGTAACCACCTGCGGCCAGTGTTTTCTTGTTCCAATTTCTTTTCCATTTATCACTCATTTCTGTATTTCAATGAATAACTACAGATAATTTCCCTATCCTGCCCTTGTGTGTTGGATTCGGTTGATTTGACTAATACTAATCGGGTCCCTCAGCTTCCTTTACTTCTCGTACATTCCGCAGCGAGGGTCTCGAATCGGGCAGCTTTGATGCTTTCAGGTATCATTTGTGGGTTTATTGACCAGTTCCGTACGCCCAAAAAGTTCACGTACAACGTGATGCCTGGTGTAACTAGAATGTTCTCAACTGCCTTTGTTGTAAGTGGTCGCGCTAGTTAACACTTCCGTGGCTAATTGTAGTAGGCAGATATATATTCGCCAGTAAGTAGATGTGAATGAGGTGCTCGGTAGCTCAATTCGCAACCTTTTGCACGTGTATTGCGAAGACGTAGGTTCGTAACCACCTGCGGCCAGTGTTTTCTTGTTCCAATTTCTTTTCCATTTATCACTCATTTCTGTATTTCAATGAATAACTACAGATAATTTCCCTATCCTGCCCTTGTGTGTTGGATTCGGTTGATTTGACTAATACTAATCGGGTCCCTCAGCTTCCTTTACTTCTCGTACATTCCGCAGCGAGGGTCTCGAATCGGGCAGCTTTGATGCTTTCAGGTATCATTTGTGGGTTTATTGACCAGTTCCGTACGCCCAAAAAGTTCACGTACAACGTGATGCCTGGTGTAACTAGAATGTTCTCAACTGCCTTTGTTGTAAGTGGTCGCGCTAGTTAACACTTCCGTGGCTAATTGTAGTAGGCAGATATATATTCGCCAGTAAGTAGATGTGAATGAGGTGCTCGGTAGCTCAATTCGCAACCTTTTGCACGTGTATTGCGAAGACGTAGGTTCGTAACCACCTGCGGCCAGTGTTTTCTTGTTCCAATTTCTTTTCCATTTATCACTCATTTCTGTATTTCAATGAATAACTACAGATAATTTCCCTATCGTGCCCTTGTGTGTTGGATTCGGTTGATTTGACTAATACTAATCGGGTCCCTCAGCTTCCTTTACTTCTCGTACATTCCGCAGCGAGGGTCTCGAATCGGGCAGCTTTGATGCTTTCAGGTATCATTTGTGGGTTTATTGACCAGTTCCGTACGCCCAAAAAGTTCACGTACAACGTGATGCCTGGTGTAACTAGAATGTTCTCAACTGCCATTGTTGTAAGTGGTCGCGCTAGTTAACACTTCCGTGGCTAATTGTAGTAGGCAGATATATATTCGCCAGTAAGTAGATGTGAATGAGGTGCTCGGTAGCTCAATTCGCAACCTTTTGCACGTGTATTGCGAAGACGTAGGTTCGTAACCACCTGCGGCCAGTGTTTTCTTGTTCCAATTTCTTTTCCATTTATCACTCATTTCTGTATTTCAATGAATAACTACAGATAATTTCCCTATCGTGCCCTTGCGTGTTGGATTCGGTTGATTTGACTAATACTAATCGGGTCCCTCAGCTTCCTTTACTTCTCGTACATTCCGCAGCGAGGGTCTCGAATCGGGCAGCTTTGATGCTTTCAGGTATCATTTGTGGGTTTATTGACCAGTTCCGTACGCCCAAAAAGTTCACGTACAACGTGATGCCTGGTGTAACTAGAATGTTCTCAACTGCCTTTGTTGTAAGTGGTCGCGCTAGTTAACACTTCCGTGGCTAATTGTAGTAGGCAGATATATATTCGCCAGTAAGTAGATGTGAATGAGGTGCTCGGTAGCTCAATTCGCAACCTTTTGCACGTGTATTGCGAAGACGTAGGTTCGTAACCACCTGCGGCCAGTGTTTTCTTGTTCCAATTTCTTTTCCATTTATCACTCATTTCTGTATTTCAATGAATAACTACAGATAATTTCCCTATCCTGCCCTTGTGTGTTGGATTCGGTTGATTTGACTAATACTAATCGGGTCCCTCAGCTTCCTTTACTTCTCGTACATTCCGCAGCGAGGGTCTCGAATCGGGCAGCTTTGATGCTTTCAGGTATCATTTGTGGGTTTATTGACCAGTTCCGTACGCCCAAAAAGTTCACGTACAACGTGATGCCTGGTGTAACTAGAATGTTCTCAACTGCCTTTGTTGTAAGTGGTCGCGCTAGTTAACACTTCCGTGGCTAATTGTAGTAGGCAGATATACATTCGCCAGTAAGTAGATGTGAATGAGGTGCTCGGTAGCTCAATTCACATCCCTTTGCACGTGTATTGCGAAGACATAGGTTCGTAACCACCTGCGGCCAGTGTTTTCTTGTTCCAATTTCTTTTCCATTTATAACTCATTTCTTTATTTCAATGAATAACTACAGATAATTTCCCTATCATGCCCTTGTGTGTTGAATTGGTACGATTTCACTAATACTAATCGGGCCCCTCAGCTTCCTTTTCTTTTCGTACATTCCGCAGCGAGGGTCTCGAATCGGGCATCTTTGATGCTTTCATGTATCATTTGTGGCTTTAGTGACCAGTTCCGTACGCCCAAAAAGTTCACGTACAAATTGATGGCTGGTGTAACTAGAATGTTCTCAACTGCCATTGTTGTAAGTGGTGGCGCTAGCTAACACTTCCGTGGCTAATTGTAGTAGGCAGATATACATTCGCCAGGAAGTAGAAGTGAATGAGGTGCTCGGTAGTTCACTTCGCAACCCTTTGCACGTGTATTGCGAAGACGTAGGTTCGTAACCACCTGCGGCCAGTGTTTTCTTGTTCCAATTTCTTTTCCATTTATAACTCATTTCTTTATTTCAATGAATAACTACAGATAATTTCCCTATCATGCCCTTGTGTGTTGAATTCGGTTGATTTGACTAATACTAATCGGGTCCCTCAGCTTCCTTTACTTCTCGTACATTCCGCAGCGAGGGTCTCGAATCGGGCAGCTTTGATGCTTTCAGGTATCATTTGTGGCTTTATTGACCAGTTCCGTACGCCCAAAAAGTTCACGTACAACGTGATGGCTGGTGTAACTAGAATGTTCTCAACTGCCATTGTTGTAAGTGGTCGCGCTAGCTTAACACTTCCGTGGCTAATTGTAGTAGGCAGATATATATTCGCCAGTAAGTAGATGTGAATGAGGTGCTCGGTAGCTCAATTCGCAACCCTTTGCACGTGTATTGCGAAGACGTAGGTTCGTAACCACCTGCGGCCAGTGTTTTCTTGTTCCAATTTCTTTTCCATTTATCACTCATTTCTGTATTTCAATGAATAACTACAGATAATTTCCCTATCCTGCCCTTGTGTGTTGATTCGGTTGATTTGACTAATACTAATCGGGTCCCTCAGCTTCCTTTACTTCTCGTACATTCCGCAGCGAGGGTCTCGAATCGGGCAGCTTTGATGCTTTCAGGTATCATTTGTGGGTTTATTGACCAGTTCCGTACGCCCAAAAAGTTCACGTACAACGTGATGCCTGGTGTAACTAGAATGTTCTCAACTGCCTTTGTTGTAAGTGGTCGCGCTAGTTAACACTTCCGTGGCTAATTGTAGTAGGCAGATATATATTCGCCAGTAAGTAGATGTGAATGAGGTGCTCGGTAGCTCAATTCGCAACCTTTTGCACGTGTATTGCGAAGACGTAGGTTCGTAACCACCTGCGGCCAGTGTTTTCTTGTTCCAATTTCTTTTCCATTTATCACTCATTTCTGTATTTCAATGAATAACTACAGATAATTTCCCTATCCTGCCCTTGTGTGTTGGATTCGGTTGATTTGACTAATACTAATCGGATCCCTCAGCTTCCTTTACTTCTCGTACATTACGCAGCGAGGGTCTCGAATCGGGCAGCTTTGATGCTTTCAGGTATAATTTGTGGGTTTATTGACCAGTTCCGTACGCCCAAAAAGTTCACGTACAACGTGATGCCTGGTGTAACTAGAATGTTCTCAACTGCCTTTGTTGTAAGTGGTCGCGCTAGTTAACACTTCCGTGGCTAATTGTAGTAGGCAGATATATATTCGCCAGTAAGTAGATGTGAATGAGGTGCTGGGTAGCTCAATTCGCAACCTTTTGCACGTGTATTGCGAAGACGTAGGTTCGTAACCACCTGCGGCCAGTGTTTTCTTGTTCCAATTTCTTTTCCATTTATCACTCATTTCTGTATTTCAATGAATAACTACAGATAATTTCCCTATCCTGCCCTTGTGTGTTGGATTCGGTTGATTTGACTAATACTAATCGGATCCCTCAGCTTCCCTTACTTCTCGTACATTACGCAGCGAGGGTCTCGAATCGGGCAGCTTTGATGCTTTCAGGTATCATTTGTGGGTTTATTGAGCAGTTCCGTACGCCCAAAAAGTTCACGTACAACGTGATGCCTGGTGTAACTAGAATGTTCTCAACTGCCTTTGTTGTAAGTGGTCGCGCTAGTTAACACTTCCGTGGCTAATTGTAGTAGGCAGATATATATTCGCCAGTAAGTAGATGTGAATGAGGTGCTGGGTAGCTCAATTCGCAACCTTTTGCACGTGTATTGCGAAGACGTAGGTTCGTAACCACCTGCGGCCAGTGTTTTCTTGTTCCAATTTCTTTTCCATTTATCACTCATTTCTGTATTTCAATGAATAACTACAGATAATTTCCCTATCCTGCCCTTGTGTGTTAGATTCGGTTGATTTGACTAATACTAATCGGATCCCTCAGCTTCCTTTACTTCTCGTACATTACGCAGCGAGGGTCTCGAATCGGGCAGCTTTGATGCTTTCAGGTATAATTTGTGGGTTTATTGACCAGTTCCGTACGCCCCAAAAGTTCACGTACAACGTGAAGCCTGGTGTAACTAGAATGTTCTCAACTGCCTTTGTTGCAAGTGGTCGCGCTAGTTAACACTTCTGTGGCTAATTGTAGTAGGCAGATATATATTCGCCAGTAAGTATATATTGTCACGTAGTAGTGACGGTAGAGAAAACAGTCGCAAAACTGTGTATGACGAAACTGGTTGTTTATTGGGCGAACCTGTGCCCACAAAAGCAAGCTACACTCAAAGCACAACGATAGCGGCGAACACAGTCGGCGATCGTCGAAAATCTGATCAGCGGCAAAACGCGTCGGCTTTTATACCTGAGTCATCGAAGGTTCCAGAATAATCCCTGGTACGCGCGTGTCTTCCAGAAAGTTCTAGACAATTCGCGTCGCTCACACAATCAGACAACACAAACGTCGGTGAAAACAGGCAACGAAAAGAAGCATCGACAACGCTCCAGGAACCCCCGACACAGGCGCGTCCTGCGCCGAGCGATAACGTTTAACATTTGTTAGCCGGTGGGAAGCCGCCATCGGCGAAAGATAAACATGTATACGTGTCAATACCCTCCCCTTAAAAAGCATCGTCCCGATGCTACAAACAAACGCGAAAGCGAAAACAAAACGACGCGTATTAAAGAAAGAAAATAACAAACAAAGTACCTATAAGCTCGTCAGCGGGCGTAGAAAGGCTTAAGACGCACCACGTGGATGACTTCAGGTCGTGCCCGGCGCCGCTGTGATTGCGAAATGCCGTCTGGCACGACCTCATAGTCCAGTGCGCCAATACGTCGGATTATCTTATATGGTCCGAAATAGCGACGCAACAGTTTCTCGCTAAGTCCTCGTCGGCGTATCGGAGTCCAGACCCAAACACGGTCGCCGGGCTGGTACTCGACGTAGCGTCGTCGTAGATTGTAGTGTCGGCTGTCGGTCCTCTGCTGGTTCTTGATGCGCAGGCGGGCGAGCTGTCGACCTTCTTCGGCACGCTGCAAATAAGTGGCAACGTCGAGATTTTCTTCGTCAGCGACGTCTGGTACCATGGCGTCAAGCGTCGTTGCCGGGTTCCTTCCGTAGACCAGGTTGAACGGCGCCATGTGCGTCGTTTCTTGCACGGCCGTGTTGTATGCGAAGGTCACGTACGGAAGGATGGCATCCCACGTCTTGTGTTCGACGTCGACGTACATTGCCAGCATGTCGGCGATGGTCTTATTTAGGCGCTCGGTGAGGCCATTCGTCTGCGGGTGGTAGGCGGTGGTGCGGCGATGGCTTGTATGGCTGTACCGCAGGATGGCTTGAGTTAGTTCTGCCGTAAAGGCCGTGCCTCTGTCGGTGATGAGGACTTCTGGGGCACCATGACGCAGGAGGATGTTCTCAACGAAGAATCGGGCTACCTCGGCGGCACTGCCTTTGGGCAAGGCTTTTGTTTCGGCGTAGCGGGTGAGGTAGTCCGTAGCGACGACGATCCATTTATTCCCGGACGTCGACGTCGGAAAAGGCCCCAGTAAGTCCATCCCGATCTGCTGGAACGGTCGGCGAGGTGGCTCGATTGGCTGTAGAAGTCCGGCTGGCCTTGTCGGCGGTGTTTTGCGTCGCAGACAGTCTCGGCATGTCCTTACGTAATGGGCGACGTCGGCAGAGAGGCGAGGCCAGTAGTATTTTTCTTGTATCCTCGCGAGAGTGCGTGAAAAACCGAGATGTCCAGCCGTTGGGTCGTCATGGAGAGCTTGCAGAACCTCTGGACGCAATGCTGAGGGTACCACGAGGAGGTAGTTGGCTCGGAGAGGCGAGAAGTTCTTCTTTAGGAGAATGTCGTTTTGCAAGACAAACGACGCCAATCCTCGCCTGAACACCTTCGGCACAATGACGGTCTTGCCTTCCAGGTAGTCTATAAGGCTCCTTAGTTCCGGGTCGGCTCGCTGTTGTTCGGCGAATTCGTCGGCACTGATTGGTCCCAAGAAAGTATCGTCATCCTGGTCGTTCTGTGGCGGCGGTTCGACGGGGGCGCGAGACAAGCAGTCGGCGTCGGAGTGCTTTCGCCCGGACTTGTAAACGACGGTGATGTCGAATTCTTGAAGTCTCAGACTCCATCGTGCGAGGCGACCTGAAGGATCCTTCAAGTTAGCTAGCCAACACAAGGCGTGGTGGTCGCTCACAACTTTAAAGGGCCTGCCATAGAGGTAGGGGCGAAACTTTGATGTAGCCCAGATGATGGCGAGGCACTCCTTTTCTGTTGTGGAATAATTTGCTTCCGCCTTCGATAGCGACCGGCTAGCGTAACTTACAACCCTTTCTAGTCCATCAGTCCTCTGCACAAGCACGGCGCCGAGTCCTACGCTGCTTGCGTCGGTGTGGACTTCGGTATCGGCGTTTTCGTCGAAATGCGCAAGTATTGGCGGCGATTGCAGGCGTCGCTTCAGTTCTTCAAATGCTTCGAGTTGCGGCGTCTCCCACTTGAACTCGACGTCAGCCTTCGTGAGATACGTCAGTGGCTCTGCGATCCGTGAAAAATCCTTGACGAAGCGCCTGTAATAGGCGCACAGTCCAAGAAATCTACGCACTGCCTTCTTGTCAGCGGGCAGAGGAAAGTTGGAGATGGCCGCAGTTTTCTGAGGGTCGGGGCGCACTCCAGACTTGTTGATGACGTGGCCCAAAAACAAGAGCTCCTCATATGCGAAGCGGCACTTTTCTGGCTTTAACGTGAGTCCGGAGGTTTTGATTGCTTGAAGAACTGTTTCAAGGCGCCGGAGGTGTTCCTCGAAGCTTGAGGCAAACACAACGACGTCGTCCAAATAGACGAGGCAAGTCTGCCACTTCAAGCCTGCCAGTACTGTATCCATGACGCGTTGGAAAGTCGCAGGTGCCGAGCAAAGACCAAACGGCATGACCTTGAACTCGAACAGTCCGTCTGGTGTTATAAAGGCCGTCTTCTCCCGGTCCCTCTCGTCGACTTCGATTTGCCAGTAGCCGGTTTTGAGGTCCATCGACGAAAAATACTTTGCGTTGTATAGTCGATCCAAGGCGTCGTCAATCCGTGGGAGGGGGTATACGTCCTTCTTCGTGATCTTGTTGAGGCGACGATAATCGACGCAGAAACGTAGGGTTCCATCCTTCTTCTTCACTAACACCACGGGGGACGCCCACGGACTCTTGGACGGCTGGATGATGTCGTCGCGTAGCATTTCGTCGACTTGGTGCCTTATGGCTTCACGTTCGCGCGCCGAAACTCGGTACGGGCTCTGACGCAGTGGGCGGACATTTTCGTCGGTGATGATGCGGTGCTTGGCGACAGGGGTTTGTCGAACTTTTGACGACGACGAGAAGCAGTCCTTGTATTTCAGGAGCAGAGCATTTAGTTGTTCTTTCTTGTGCCTGGGAAGGTTCTGATTGACGTCGAAAGTTGGCTCAGGTGTTATAGTCGTCGTTGCAGGTGCACTGGAATCCGTGAAGGCGAAAGCACTGCTGGCTTGTACTATTTCGTCGACGTAGGCGACCGTGGTGCCTTTGTTAATGTGCTTGTATTCAGGGCTGAAGTTCGTGAGCATCACCCTTGCTTTCCCTGAACGTAGCTTAGCTATGCCTCTTGCGACGCAAATTTCACGGTCGAGCAGTAGGTGATGATCGCCCTCGATGATGCCCTCCATGTCTGCAGGCACTTCGGTACCGACGGAAATCATTACGCTGGAACGAGGCGGAACGGTGACTTGTTCTTCAAGCACATTCAAGGCATGGTAACTTATGCTTGTATCCGGTGGTAGCGCGTTGTGCGTTGAAAGCGTTATCGACTTGGATCTTAAGTCGATGACTGCACCGTATTGGTTTAGAAAGTCCATGCCTAGGATGACATCCCTGGAGCAGTGCTGCAGGATTACGAAGCTCGCCGGGTAAGTGCGGTTGTTTACCGTGACTCGGGCTGTGCAGATTCCAGCCGGCGTTATCAGGTGGCCTCCCGCTGTCCGGATATCGGGTCCTTGCCAGGCAGTCTTCACCTTCTTTAACTTGGCGGCGAACGCGCCACTGAAGACGGAATAGTCGGCGCCAGTGTCGACGAGAGCGGTGACGTTATGACCATCGATGAGCACGTCTAAGTCGGTAGACCGTCGTCTAGCATTACGGTTAAGTTCGTGGCGGTCGGATCACC